>NC_139320.1:5985701-6123201 GCF_056507025.1 Lutjanus erythropterus
TTTTAAGTTTGCATCTTAGCGAGAAACAGAATTTCTCTTTCAGGTCTCAAGTAAAAAAGGTTTAGGAAAACCTTGCCTTCTGAGACCCTACGTCCACATATGAAGACAGTACATTTTGGACTTGCTGCACCTTATACTATAGTGGACACTTGTGCCATGTAGTGGGAGCCAAAGCAAAATATACTTATCTGTGACAAGATGGTGGCGATCTCTGTGAAAACAGTCTGCGGTCGAGACCAAGATAAAAGTAGAACAGGTAAAAAATGTCACACACATCTGACAAATTTTATCAATAGTAACAGAAAGATTGCTGAATGCAAGAAAAATGCTTTGGAGTATGGAGCAAAGAAGATACAAAATGGACAAAATTAAAAGGCTTTGAGATGTGTAGTATTGTTTGCAACTTTGTTTTTGCAAAAGCCATGTTCAGTCACTGGAAAATACAGTTTTATACTTTGTTGCACACTGGTGATGTCGGTATGTTACACAGTAAAAATAAACCGACTGTCCTCATACGGGGACGTCATTTTAGTCAAAATCTACTTCCTGTTCAAAGTGTTTAGTTTTTATATTTATCAGGTCCTACTAATCCCAAATAGCTAGGAGAAATAAAAAAAATGCACACTAAACCAGGAGGTTAAGTGGGGAAAAGTGAGGTTTTTACTGTCACGTTTTAAAATGATCATGACTGACTATATTGTTGATCAGTATCCATGATAAAACAGATTTTTATCTTTGACAGTTAACAGAAGCAAAGGAACATGTTTCAGCTCATTTTGACCATCAGATGTCATATGTCTGTCTGTCTGTCTGTGTGTGTGTGTGTGTGTGTGTGTGTGTGTGTGTGTGTGTGTGTGTGTGTGTGAGCAGAGCTCTTGTACGAGGACGTGTTTGCGGTATGGGAGGTGATCTGGGTGGCTCCCAGGATCTCCTCGCAGCACTTTGTCCTCTTCCTGGCCTTGGCCCTGGTCACAGTTTACAGAGAGATCATCATCGACAACAACATGGACTTCACTGACATCATCAAGTTCTTCAATGGTAAGAGACGACCACATTCAGTAAACTGTGTATTTTGTAGACTGCAGATTTCTTACTATCCTGTCATGGTTGTTATACACGAATGAAAACATTCCTGCCAGTGAATCTTGCACACTGGACCTTTAAGAAAAAGCCTTAAGATAAAAGTGAGTTTTAAGAAGAGAGAGAAAAGGTCACTGAGTGGGGTGTTTCACAGTAAAGGCCCGATCACCTTTAGTGACAAGTTGAGGTTTTGGAACCATTAGTGAATGCTAGAGGATTTCCAGCAGCAGTCAGGCTGACAGGGAGTTAACAGATGACTGATATAGACAGGAGTCTGACTGCGCAAGACTTTAAAAATGAGCAGAAAATCATAAAATTGATTCTAAAACTCACACGTAATGAGTGAAGGGCAGTGAAGATTGGTGGTCTACAGCTGATCAGTTTCTCATGAAAATTCCCATGAAAAATAACTGTCTACCCTGATGTATATAGCAAATAAGAGGGGACCCAGAACAGACCTCTGGGGGATCCCACATAAGAGATATCGAGTGTCTCCATATGAGTCTCTATTATGACCCCAAAAACAAGTCTCCCCATCACTGTAAAGGAATCTGTGTGCTTCCAACAAACTAGTTCATCCAACCATGTCTGATGGCAAAAGTGGTTACACATTTCCAAAGTAAGGGTGCTGAAATGTCATCCATTCTTGAGAACCGGGACAAATCATGTCCTACCAACAATTTTCAGGTGAAAGTTAATTCTTTAAGGATATACATATATCTGAAATATATGTAATATTGACTGTTTTGGTTTGCTTTATTTTTTTGGTTTCTAAACTTGCCCTGTGCCAGAAAATAGTCTTGTTCAAGACAAGAATTCACAAATTTAAACAATTTCAAAATGTGTTAAAAGTCTTCAAAATCTAAAACAACATTGGTATAAAAATGTGCTGATTTTCTTTGTTTTGAAATCTGTTTTTTAATGAAAATGTTGGTCCTTTAAAGTTGTGTCACAGATTTCTGTTGACTCTCAGATTTTTACAAAAACATGATTTAAATAGGTATAAAACGCAATGCCTCCCTGTCTCACTTTCTGGTGAAAAAAAAGGCGGGAATACTGCTCAAGTACTGATGATTACTGATAAAAACTGAAACTCTTTTTTTTTTTTTTAATCAATTGAATAATATTGCTATCAGATGTGTCCCAACCATAACATGTCAACTCTGTAGCCCATCTAAATCAAAGAAAAATAAGAATTATGTTTTAAAAATGTGTATTTTGACTGTTCACTGCACCTATTCTATTAAATGAAAAAATGTAACATCAACTCTGTAGGATGTCAACTCTGTCAGATCTTCCATCCTACAGATTTGACATCAATGCTGACTGAGGTGACCTAACTTAGATATTGTCTGCTTGTGTAAACTGTATTATACATGTCTGTATTTCTTTATCTGCCTCTCTAAAAGTGTGTCTGATCCACAGAGATGGCTGAGCGTCATGATGTCCAACATATCTTGAAGATAGCACGTGAGCTGGTGCACAAAGTCCAGTCTCTGATGGACAACAAGTGACTATAGAGGAAGAGGAAGAGGAGGAGGAGGAGGAGGAGGAGGAGTATTCGACCCTACAGGACACTCAGCTCTTCCTCAGAGAGACTGTGTTTCCAGGCCTCCACATCTCCAGAGCAGGTCCGGGGGAGGGTGTCCACCAGGTCGCCTCCCTGCCCAGATGAAGGCCCTGGGAGCGGGGCGGGAGCACCGCGGTGGCGGCGGCCTGTCTCTGGAGCTCCAGCCTCAATCTGTTTACATTTACCTTCACATGGAATGCCCATGGTGTCTGTTCAGACATGTGGATTTGTCTGCATGCTTGTGAGTTTGATCACACTGTGAACGCATTCTTGGGTCTCCCCAGTCCTACAGAGCTTGTGTGCGTGCATGAAAACACTCACACACACACACACACATTCTCACACACACACACACACACACACTCCAAAACAACATTGGCTCTATGAATACTGCAGTTTTTTCGAGTGTCTCCCTTTTCCTGACTCTGAAGCAGAACATGTTGGATGCCTGTCAGGAGGGCTGAAGCGATGACAGTGTTTGACAGACGTGTCCCTCCCTGCATTCCCAGCGGAGGACACCAGAGTGTGGGAGGAGCAGAAGACTTAGCCACGAAGAAGTTTTCATTAGTGACCAAATGGACTGTGCCAACTACCTTTTCATGAGTGTTTTCTACAAGCATGTGTCTTTTTATCCCCCCTTTTTTTCTTTTTGTCCAAGAGTTCATAATCACACAAATGTTGCCTTTATCAGTAACAGCCCAAGGTACTTAGTTGCACTTTTTGAGAGGGTTTGTTTCCTTCATGGTGCCTGTGAAGGCCTCGTCAAGAGTCGGTGTGGGCCGGAGGTGCCAGATGAGGCCAAACTGTTGAGAAAGTGAAGAGAGAGTGAATTGCAGCCAACTTTCCTGAGCATGTTAGTCAGTCGTTAAAAGCATGTTTAATCCTTGTTCAAAGTCAGAGGAAACACAGCAGCAGAGCACAAACGTGAGAACAAAAGCACACAAGTCTTTCTTCTTAATTTTCACAGAAAACTTTGCCCATCATTATGTTGTAGTAGCAGGACTTTGATTCAGGGCCATAGCTGCCACTGGGGACGCTGAGTTCATGGTCTCTGGGAATATTTGTGGGAACTGGGTGCATTTAATGACTGAAGGAGCAACTGACATTACCTTGCAAAGTATCTCTGCAAAGATGTTTTCGCTCTTCTCCCAAACGGCTTAGATCTGACTGGTTAAAGTTAGCCTGTGTTAGATGTGACAGACAGGTGGTTCATTCTGTCACCTGCCAAGTGTTTTTTGTAAATGCCTGCCCTTTTCCAAACACTTTCTAAGGACAACTTCCCAGATGGTTCTGTGTAAAAAACCATCTGACGTGTCAGGCTAGAATTGACCTTCTGTGAGGCTTTTAATAACCCGTATTAACATGCATCATGGGTGATTCGATCATAAGTGGACACCTCTGAGTGCGTCACTTCCCACCTGGTATTACACTGCGTCTCCACGTGTCTCCAGAGACCACTTCTGATCAGACGGTAACAAAGAGTAAAAAGAATACGTTTATGAGTTCTGAGATTGAAGTCCTGCTTTCAGAGCAGTCATTTTAACAGTTTGAGCAGTGGAATTAAATGACCTCCTAACGGTAAATGTGAAAATCAAGTGCTGTTAATGCTGTGTTACCTGAGGGTCAGACTGTCACTAAAAATTATATGAAAATTACCTTTAAAAAAAAAAAAAAAGAAAATCTTGCATGATTGATTTATTTTTCAAACTCAAAATGTCTTCAAATTAATGAAATACACAGTCATTAGTGAAAAACTTTGGATACCAGCAGACTGACTGCACATGTCTCTGTGAGTGGTCTGGACCTCGCAAATTGTGTTCGTACCTCTGAGAAAATTCAAAAAGAAAGAAAGAAATGTAATGTGTAACATTTGCTTAATTTACAAGAAGGCACAAACAATTTTGAAATTGTTGCTGACAGTGTTTCACAAAGTTCATTAAGTTACCCTACAAGTCATAAAATTACACAGTTTTCAAGGGAAGTCTGGGGACTTTCTCCACAGGCGACTAAGAAGTATTGGTTACAGTTTACTGTCAATAAAATGCTGTATTCTTTCATAGATTTAATATGGATGATGAAATCAATTGAAACAGTGTGTCCAAACAGCGGTCACACTTTAGAAGTCGCCACTAGTGAAGACATGCCACGACTTTCAGTGTTTTTCACAGGGAAAAAAACAACTTAATGTGTTTAAGTTAATGCTGAATTTACAAGAAGGCATGAATGATCGAGAATTTGCCATAGCTGTTTTGCAAAGTTTATATGTTTCTCCTTAATCAACAACTCTCAAGATAGCGCAGTTTTTTTTAAGGGAGTCTTGTTTGTGTTCAAACATCCAGTCCTTATTTTTGCAGGTAAGGGAATCGATACATGTCATTGATATTACAGTGAATCAAATGGAAATCAGACAGCTGTTTGATGTGGACTTACAGGACAGCAGTTTAGTGGGTGGTCCTTCAATGTGGCCCAGGACCCTCCTGAAAAAAATGTGGTCTGTTCCATCAGATCTCAAAATAACCCTACACCTGTACTTGAAGCTGTCCACCTCTGATTGGATCAGCCAGGATGCACGTTAATGAACAGGCTCCACGATTATACACATATTACATGTCAGGTTTTTAAAGCATGGTATTTTCTAAATAAATGTTTTAATATGTGACTATTTTTAGGCAATTTCTAACATTTAAATCAGTGGATTTAGTATCATCCAACACCTTTCAGACCATTATGTGGAGAGATACAAATTTACAACCTTTAAACATAAAAAGTTAAATGAATAAATACAAAGTTCTTTCTATTTTATTTTCAGAGGTGGATTAATACACATTTAGTGCTTGATATTTGCAGCATCCTTAAGCAGGATGGTGTTTAGCCTCTGACATACTTTGGGTGTTCTGCAGACAGCTGTGGGTTTGTCGAGCGTGTGAGTTGTGTTAATGTAGGTAGTTGTGGATCTCCTTGCACAGCCGCTCTTCAAAACAGGCATCATTTTGTCATTTTGTTACCTGAAACGTGCTCAGTCTTTGGCTGCTTCCCACTGGTGTAGTCATTGCTCTGCTGGCTGCATGTACGATCTGTACACTTGTGAATTTTTTGCTGCATCTGCTAACACTGAGGGGGCGGGGTTAATAGTGCAGTCGCCACGGGGCAATCGAGATGTTATGGCCTTACTTTTGGGGAGCTGTCATGTTGTCCATCTTTATATATGTCAAACTCAACAATACTTGTTGGTAGCATAAAGATGGCAAAAGCACACACATTCTTTACCCAAGTATAAGTACAGATAGTTGTATAAAAGTATGAGTTTTTTACTTAAGTAAAAGTGAAAGTTCAGGCTCTGAAATGTACTCAGTATAGCATAAAAGTAAAAAGTCCCCATCTGACGGATGCTTCTACAGACTGTTTCTGTGCAAAGCCAACTGACCCTCACCTTTTCTTTCTGGTCTGTTTTGTGGTGTTATGTTGTTTATGTTGTTTTTCTATTGTTATGTCTTTTACATCTTCTTATGACTTTTTCATGTTTTTCATCTTATTCTGTATTTTTTTTTCTTTTGTTATGCTTTCTTTGTCTTGTTAAGTCTTGTCTCGTTATTTTTCGTCTTGTTTCATTTTTGTCTTGTTGCATCATTTTTTTTAAAATCTTAATAACACCTTTACTTCTTTTTCTGTCATTTTTTTTTTGTCATTTTTCATGTCTTGTTACGTCTTTTGCCTCATTTTTCTTGTGGCTACATCTATTGTGCATGATAGGCACTACAGGACACATTATTGTTCCATCCATTTAGATTGAAATCACTCTTTATGTTGGGAAGCTGTTGCACAGTGATCCAGAATAAAACAAATTGATAATTCTCCTCAAACGCATTAAAACTAAAGTAACAAGTCTGTTTTTTAAAATATAAGGAGTAGAATGAACACATATTTGTGTTAAAATGGGAGTAAATGTCAAAATTTGTCAGAAAAATCAACACTCAAGTAAAGTACAGATATCTGAAAACTCATTCATAGTTTGTGTGTGCACATTATTTGTTGACAATAAGAGAAATGTAACCTACTGCAGCCTTATCCTTTAAATGAATCCATGTTTCCTTTGGAACTGGAGTCAAACATGCTCACTGACTGTTACAGCAGCACTGTCAGGAAAACTGGCTGCAATTGTCCGTGCTGAGCCTGATTCTCCTCCTGCCTGAAGTCCAGCCTCTGAGAATAAAAGTGTGCTGGGACCGGGCTGCTCTAAATAACACGTGTGGTCGCAGGTTCTGAGAAGAAGCTGCTCTTAATGCCAAACTTTCTCCAGTGTTCAGCGCGTCAGTATTCTGCTGGTCTTGGCTTCACAGTAACAGCACAGAGTATGTTCATGTTTGTATCTGAAAGGGAAATTTTTGATACTGTTTCCAATCTGCCCGCATCAGTGTGACCCCCGCCTCCTTCAAACTCGGCTGCATATGATTGGTCATCCAGCGCGGACCTGCACCTGTGATTCAAGTGCCAAGAGTCTTCCCCAATCCTGAAGTGTACTGTAGTCATCCGGCTCTCTGATTCGCTAGTTTGACCCCAGGAATGGGCAGTGGTGTGGATGTACCTCGCTATGGCCCCCCCTCCACCTCCCACCCTGCTGCCACGGCGACGGAGGAGGCTCAGCAGGGGGAATCCAGGGCCCATAGCAGAGCTTTTTCTTCCAATCAGGACATCGTGTACCAAAGCCTTGAAACAGCCCCCTCTGTGGCATGACGACAATGTGCAATTTCATACTGCATCTTGAAGACTGACTGTTTAGTATGTGTGTAAAATATTTTTGAAAATGGTGATCTTGGATTCTTTAACTACTGTGCAATTTCTGTCGTTTGAGAAAACCCATCAAAGTCTATATTGCTGTAAATACAAACGGAAAGCCCAATATTTCTATGAAGACAGTCAGAACATATATAACTTATTTTGAGATCTATTTTTTATGTTGGTTTTAGCAGCACTAGTTGGAGGTGTATACTGTGCAGAAATGCAGAATGTGTGCAGACTATGTTACACGTTGACTGTTAAGTGTTCTTTCTCAATGTTGTGCACTGACTTCAAGATTTCAAATTTCTATTTATTTAGAGAGCCAATGATTGCATTGCTGAATATGTATTGGTAAGGATGTATCATTTGCCTTGAATGTAATGTATTATTAAATAAGAGGTTGTTCATTAGTGGGCTGCTCTCTTTCCTTTGGACTCTTGATGCTACAGAGAAAAGAATAATCTTTCAATAAGTTATGTGTTTCTACTCTGTTAATACTTCATACATGCAAACTAGTTGCTTCTTTGTGAAATTTACCGTTTTGAATCAAAATATGTCTTCTTTTCCTTCTTAAACATGGTACAACGGACAATAGGTGAGTCTCCTTTGCTGCCGACTATGTAATTTGCTGTTTAACTAACTTAACGTTAGCTAACTAGTTGCTAAAGTAATGTTGACCTGTCAAATCAAGTTGAAGGGCGTCCTAACGTAACCTATCAAATCTTTCCCAACCTGTTTACAATAGAAAGCATGCTAGTGTGTTAGCACATCAGCTCATGTTAACTACAGTGAATTATGTATTAACTCACAATGTTAACTATACAGTTCAGAATAAGTTTGTTGAGTTAATCTGCATTGTTATCCCATTTTAACCTCCATCATTGTCAAAAGTTATGGGGGAATAAGCAAGAATCCTGCATTTAAATTTCTACATAAAGTACTAAAGAAAAAAATACTAAACTTAAGTAAAGTAACTTAACTTTTACTGTAGTACCCCACTGAGTACTTTTTAACTTCAGTACTAAGATAAAAGTAAGGAAAACTAAAGATTTATCTCATTATAGAGTTTAACATAAAATTCCTTGAACACCAAATTCCAAAAAACTTGATTTTTTTTCCGATAAGGCAGATCACTTCATCTGCCCCCTGAGGTCAGACTTGATCCATTTTTCCTGAAATTTCCTTTTGTACTCAATTGCACAGTTTTTTTCAGTGTTGGCTTTTCCATCTCACTTTACATACATGTTAAATTCCAAAGTTGTTCTCTGCACCAGGCTGTGGGTGTGATCCTTATGAGGCTCAGTAAATTTTGTAGACGCTCCTCTTTCTAGTAAACTGATAGGGACGCTGCATTGTAGTGTGCTGCTTACACCACCAGGGGTCAGTCTGCACGGCAGTGCAGCTGAGCAGGCAAACATGGCTTCCAGAAGAAGAAGTGGGAACGTGACGTCTGTTCTGGATTATGTTGTATTCAGCCCAGATGATAAAGGTAAGCTAACAAACATGTAGACTACTGACTGGTCACAGTAACGTTTCACTGAGTAGAGGGAAAGGTGAGTAGGGGAGGTGTTATTCTGGCTGAATACGTTCAGAATGTGCAGAGACAGTGCTGGAAATTTACAGTTTAGGTTTGTCAGTGAATAAAAGCTACATGTTGCAGTGGAGTACAGTGTAGCAGAGTTTTACACAATGTCATAGTAATGTTAAGTGCGCCTGCACTCAGTAAAGGTGGACGTTACTATGCTGAATGAAATAATGAAATATAGCAATATGTGGATTGTATAATTTATTGTGTGAGTACTGTAGTGAGGCTTTAAAAAGTTTTACATGGCTCATGCATCAAAATAAATGTTTTTATTCTTCTGTGCTTGTTGTTTAAGTTTATTGCACAAATGCCACATTATGTTTTCCTTTCTCCGTGAAGGACACGTCTTCATTATTATTTGACAATGTTATTAAGCACTATGCAGACTAGTTCATTACTTACTTTTCCAGTGTTGGGAGACTAGATCCAAACACAAAGTAATTCAAAAGTCTGTAAGGAACTTGTTCATTCACATATTGAATGAACATATTTTTCACTTCATCTAGGCCGGTGTTTCCCAACCGTGGTCCTCAGAGCTCACAGACCACCATGTTTCAGGCCATTTTCACACCTGTAGTTCGGTTTATTTGGGCCAGACCAAAAGAAAAAAAAGAAACATTGTTGCGTTTTAGTCCTGGTCCGGTTCCTGTTCACATTTACTTTTTAAATATGAACCAAGAAGAGGAAACATGCAGTTTTACAGACTGACAGGTAAATCCTTGATTGGACAGTTTTGGTGATTGTCATCCTGCATCATCATTGCATCATCAGGACCCACATGGGAAAATCTGATTCTGGCTGACAGAAGTTCGCGCAGCACTTTAATACATCAGATGTGTGTATTTAAGCTCACAAAAAAAAAACAACCAGCAAATTGTGGCATGTTATGAATAATGACTGACAGAAATAGGATGAAAAGAAGGCATCTGTAGCTTACAGGACACTGTGCACCTGTGTGCACCTCGTTGACCTGCTGTGGCTCGTATGTGCATAATGTCCACATAGAGACAGTACGCTGCAGCGCTGCATCTGACAACACAACTGTAGATCTTTATATATTGAATATACAGAGGTTTCGAGAGGAGAAGAAAAGAATAAGAAGAAAGCATTGGTTTTTTTGTTTTTTCCCATTCAGACAGAGAGAAAGAAGGGGAGGTGGAGGTGGACAGCGCATCCGCCCTTCACCCGACTTTTTCATGTGTGTCATACAGTTGTATTACTGTGGGATCGCTGTCACACACTTTTTAATCAGACAAAGCACACAAAGTAGGATATAAGCACAGCAGTTTGAATAGCTTTTGGCCTGTTAACTGGAGAAAACAGGTGCGCTTAGGTATTTGCCTCAATATAGGTCATGTCTTATCAATCATATGATCGCCCCCTCAACACATTTAACGGTCAACTGATGGATTTAACTTTTGAAGTCATGCCAAAATCACATCTTTTATTATAAAATCCTGTGTTTGGTTCGTTTGCTTTCACATCACAAACCAACTGCACCAGAGTTTGTTTGGAACCACACCGAGACCCACCTTTTCAAGTGGACTCTGTCCGGTTCTTTGGTCCACACCAAGCTTTCACACCAGCACGAATGAACCGCACCAAACAGGCAAATGGACCACGGTCTGTTTTAACCAGACCAAACAAGGCCACTGTGAAAACGTCTTTAGATGTTTCCCTGCTCCAACACACCTGATTCAAATGATCAGCTCATCATCAAGCCTCTGCAGAAGCCTGAATACAACCTGGGCCCCGTTTCCCAGAGCCTTCATAGCGCTACGTGCGTCATAAATTGTAATTTAAGGTCTCCCGGGCTGTTTCCCAACTGGGAGACCTTAAGATACAACTTACAACGCACGTAGCGCTACGAAGGCTCTGGAAAATGGGGCCCTGATCATTTGAATCAGGTGTGCTGGAGCAGAGAAACATCTAAAACATGCAGGGCAGTGTGCCTTGAGGACCAGGGTGGGGAAACACTGATCTAGGCTACGTCTACAGGACTCGAAATGTATATAATAATCACAATAATAACCATAGTAATAATAGAGGTCCTCTTGTATTTATATAGCATTTTTCATGGCACAAAGCAATTAAGGTGTGCTACTTATACCAGGCTGGACATGCAGTCTGCCAAAATATGTATCCCCTGTCTGTAAAGCCCAGTCTTTACCATACCATCAAGTGTTTTATTTATATACCATGCTATCTCACCTGGAGAAACCTGAGAGGTGAGTGACAACCATGACACTGAGTGACATTTGGAATCTCAGATGAAATTCCAGGTGAAGCTCAAAGCTTCAAGATCCCTGGATTTATGCTTTGCCAGAACCCATTGGGGTGAAACACCACAGCTGTCTGTGGACACGTGATTACCTCCCCTCTAATTAAACATGAAATCCTTGTGTTATAATAGATTTCTCAGCCATTTAAACTGGTGGGAATGGACCTCATTGGGAAACTCACGGAAACAAAGAATGGACATCAGTACATTTGTGTGATGATCAATTACGTCATGAAGTGGCCAGAGGCTTATCCAATGAGGTCAGAGTCTGCAAAGGAAGTGACAGCATGTATAGTCAAATTCATCCATCAATTTGAGGCCCTTAAAAAGATTCTGACAGACCAGGGGAAAGAATTTGTTAATTCTATGAGTATATCAGTCTTTGGCAGATATTGTGTGATGCTGATATTTGAAATATTACTTTTGCTCTGTTATCATTGTTGTGTTTTAATTCCAATAGCATCTTATTTGTGTTCTGAGGTCTTATCAGCATTTTCTGGTAATATTTTTATGACTGCTGTATTATATCTTACATGCAATGGTTTGCTTATCACCACAAACCCCTCCACCCTGTGTACTAGTGATCAGTGTATTTCTTAAAACAATTTTCTCTTATGATTGCATCAAACTGCATTTGTATTGGCACAATACAAACGTGAGTCCTCTATGATACTCTTTAAAACACCACATTGAACTTGGTGCTTATGCACATGTGTTTTCTTTCAGGATGTACCTGTCCACTGAAAGGGCATATGGAGACATTTTGTTAAAAAAAATATTCTGATCATAAATATCAACTGCCTTTATTCTCAGAGCCCTGAGTAAAGTTGCCAAAGATCACCCGGACACATGGGACGAATATTTGCATGTGGTGATGTTTGGTCTGAGAACAAAAAGCAGATGACAACAAAATACTCATCATGCTACCTGATGTTCAGCAGAGAGAGAAGGTCATTATTATTATATGTATGTCTGTATGTATGTATTTATCACTCATGTCAGTCAAGGTCAGTCATGGTTTGTCTGTCTGTCTGTCTGTCTGTCTGTCTGTCTGTCTATATTTTACATAAGGATGACAGATGTAGTAAGATTTTGATTGTAATAACAAGTAATGTGTTTTTGCCCAAGGCTTGATGGCAGTGTGGAGGACATAGTGGGGCAGGAGGAGCTGGCAGCAAGGACTCACAGCTGCAGCAACAGCTGATGGACCTTGTTAAGGAAAATCTAGACAAAGCTCAAGGAAAATTAAAGGGCAAAACACTATCAAAGGTCCACACACAAACCTTTAAAGTTGGGGACGGGGTATGGTGGCAAAATATGCCAACAGAGGAAGGGGGTGGGGCGGTGGGGGGGTGGAGGGCCTTTCACCATAAAGAGTGGCCGCTAACTGCCACTTGAATTTTACACAGATTCACTAAATGTTTTTATTATTATACTGACTGTTATATTGCTTTTTGCAGATGTACAGGACAGACTGTCCATGTCCTCCTGTCCAAAATTGAAAATTACAAATTATTTTACTGGGACATTTATCACCTTGGTCCCAACATGGAGTCGGAAAGTGAGGTACAGTGATCTTATTTAAACATAATGTACATTTACATTTTAATACATATGTTGGTTTAACAGTTTTTAAGTCAGCTATGGAGCTGTCAATGTATTTTTCTTGAAAACAATATCATAATCTGTTGTTTAAGTTTTCTTCACAGGCAATCAATGCATATTCGACCATTTTGGTGCATCAGCACAATCAGTAGCATACTGATTTATCGATTCTTGTACTATCTCCTGGGCAGCAAAGGCCTAGACACGGTTGAAGAGGTCTTCTTGTCCCTCTTCTTAATCCTAAACTCATCCTTGATGGGAGGAACATCCTTGTCCCACTACCGACCCTACAGACTGGAGTATGGTCCATAATCCACTGCTGCAGGTATAGCATTTAGCAGAGCCACCCATTCATGCAAATAGGCACCACATGCACTGGGGATTGATAGGAGGAGGATACTAATCCCTGACTTGGCAGTGAGTTTAAAGATTTTTTTTTTCCGCAGGTGCTGAGGCAGAGCCTTGAGAGGAAAAACCATTGGTGAAACCCATTAGAGAGTGAAACACACACAAAATAGAACTGATCATTTGGATGTTTTCCTAAATCAGTGTCAAAAATATATCATGGTTTTTGTTATACATACAAGCATATGAGTCCTGGTAGCATTGATCCCAGAAAAATAAATTACTTTTGTCTGTGACAGAATTGCAATATAGTATATTTTATTAATATTATTATTGTCTTCTTCAGGGCATTCATGAGAAACAAGGGGTGCAATGTTCTCAGATGGACGTGACACACTCCCACATCCCAAACAAAAGGACGGTACCTCATGTGGAATATTTGCCTTGAAGGTATGTTTAGTATTCAGAGCAGTGTCCTCAGCCTCACATTAAAGCCTGTTTTTGCAAAAAAACAAAAAAACTTAGTGCATCTGAAATAAATGGCCAATGACTGTATCTGCAGTGCATTAGGGGTTTTCTATTAATTGAACAGTAGTAGATTTGAACACAGCTGGAAAAAGCTGGAAAAAGCAGTCAGTGAATACATTGTGTTCATCCTTTTCCACAACAGTTTGCAGTTTGAGTCAGAACAGCACCTGTATCATCAAACTCTTTTCCCCAGAGAAATCAGAGCTAAAATATTACCACTGGCTGACAGACAGGAACATAACAGGATATAGAACGGATAGCCTCGTCAATACTACTACAAAAATAAATTATCTGTATACAGATTATTTAACTCATACCTTTTTAATGACTGTTTCATTGGTTCCTGATATAGTAGGCTAGTTTTTCAGGTCCCTGTATTTCAAACTAAATCCTTGCTGCTGGTGTACAACAATGGATTAATGCTAGAAAAATACTTTTTCTCAATTAAACACAGAAAATTACATGCCATTTAATGTGGTTAAAGCAGGAAAGTCAGTAATTGTATTGATCTATGAATGATTTTTACAGTATCTGTGGTCACAGCTGCTTTATATTGTATCACAAGCTTCTCCTGCTGTCCAGGAAGTCTCTGCAGCAGACAGCAGGACTGATATACTGATAAACCAAAGCATCAGAGCCTTTTCATTAAATCACCTGAAAACAACATCAGGTTACTACAGTCTCTCCATATATACCAATGCACACATCAGACTGGTCAGTTTTAACTCATTATTATGGTTTCTTGTGAAAGAGTCCTGTTTCCAGGGCTCATGATGGTGGCCTCCTTTCTAACTTTCTAGCAGGTCATGTTTTGCCCTTTGCATGTTGTGCTGCTGCACATACAAAAAAACAAAACAGAAGATGAGCATATAGATGCACAGTCCATTTACCTAAGACCTGCCACCTCACACTGAGCATTTATTATTCAATTTTTTAACTGAGGATGAAAAATATTTAACTGGGTGTGCAATGCATGCTTTTGTACCCTCGTAGAACCAGGCCTGCTCAAATTACTATGACTGTTGTTCAGTTAAATTGGATTTGGATTGGAACCTCTTAAAATGTCTTTTTCAGTTTGCAGGACAACTCTTGAAGGAGGAGGCAATCGGTACTTCTGCGACAAAAAAGTCCATTAACAAACACAGGCTGCAAATTTCTGTCACTCTCCTCCTAGAGACAGGTAAGTAATTAGCTATCAGGGGATGTTTTAGCAATTCAAATGACTGTCCTTACAATTACTGTAAAAACATACTATCCAGTTATCATGATTCTTCGATAGTTCAATAATAGTTCAATATTCATCCAATATTGACTACTTGCATTCACAACAAGAGAATATGGATGCATGCTTTTTTTCTTCTCTTTTTTTCACAGATGACGGACCCATGTCACTTCTGTGGGCAAGAGGAGCATGAAACAGACATCAGTTGGGTAACTAAATCAACAACCGCAATTAACAATATGAAATGAAATGTGTTCTGTTAATAATTCCCTTGTAGATTGATGCTGGGTTGTTCCATTCTATCAAGAACTAACTAACATTTTAATTTTATTTAACCTCCACACGAAATATGTTAAAAAAGACACAAGAACAAGAATTAAAACGTGCAGCTTCTCACTAGGACATCTTATTTTAAACACAAATTCTTTGTTTTCCACATTCAGTGTGACATGTGTTTGCGGTGGTTCCACCATATGTGTGTAGAAGTCCCACCAGCAGAAGAGGTATTTCAGTGTCCTGCTTGTGTATAGTTACACATGTATCCACATGTACATGTGTTCTCACACACAGAGAGAGATATAAGTATAGGGAGTGGTACTGAGTCACACCAATGAAGAAGGAACTCTAGTGAAAACCTGTGAGTCTGTGAAACACAACAATGTGAATAAAAGTACCATTTTGTTGAATTGTTAAAACTTCTGGTTTCTGAGAATGAACATCGGCACAGAATGAAATACTTGATGGTAGGGGATCATCTGTACATCATAGAGAGAGGGAGGCAGTAGGGAGGAACAAAGAGTACAAAGTATCTGTAAAACAAAACACTTGATGTTATGGTAAAGACTGGGCTTTATAGATGGGGGATAAGGATGTAAGGATGTAAGCAGGAATATAATATTGTTTGCAGTGGTGCATGCAGTCTAATATACATTTTGAGTCCTGTAGACATAGCCTAGATCAGTGTTTCCCCACCCTGGTTCTCAAGACACACTGCCCTGCATGTTTTATGTGTTTCCCTGCTCCAGCACACCTGATTCACATGATCAGGCTTCTACAGAGGCTTGATGACGAGCCGATCATTTGAATCAGGTGTGTTGGAGCAGGGAAACATCTAAAACATGCAGGGCAGTGAGCTCTGAGGACGAGGGTTGGGAAACACTGGCCTAGATGAAGTGAAAAACATGTTCAAATTAAATCAGCAACCTTGATTTTATTGTATCTACAGAATGAACAAGTTCCTTACAGACTTTTGAATGACTTCGTGTTTGGATCTAGTCTCCCAACACTGGAAAAGTAAGTAATGAACTAGTCTGCATAGTGCTTAATAGCATGGAAGCGTATCCCCTTCCGCGGGGGATACGCTTCCATGTTATTAAGCACCGTAACAGGCACAACGCCTGTTGTAATACTACATACATTACGGTAAAGATTCGTATTTCCGATTTTCTATCAAAGTAAAAGCACAGCTTCCTATATCGAGAAGACTTATGAAAACCAACTCTGTTGTTGTTGGGGCGCATGGCATTATAACACATTTAACTGCACGTTTGTTTCTGTTCTGAGTGGTGGAAATGATTAAGGAACACTCGAGTGTTTTCAAACCTCACCCACCACGTACACACACACGCGGGTAGCTGCAGTGTTTGGTTTCCCTGGTAGCAGCAGCGCGCGGGGGAGGAGGAGGAGCCTGTGCTGCTGGTTTACTCTCTGTGCCACATCGCCAGACAACACAGAACCATTTGCGTTAACGGTGATAGCGGTCTAAACAGGTAAAATATAACGTTTTCTGCCTCCAAAGTAGCAAGATACGTGTAAATACAGCGTTAGCTATTTAAGTGAACGTACTCAGCCATAACAAGGGTAGTTAGTATTATTAAGTTGTTGTAGAATTAGGTTTGTTAGCAGGCTAGCTAAATGTAGCTAACTAGCTGAGTTAATTTAGTTAACTCATTTTAGGATTGGTGGAATTTAGACCCTTGTAGCGAACTACTGATACTCTTTCCACCTTTAGACTAACGCTAACTATAATATTAATTTAGTCAAATTAAACTTAAGTTAAGTCATCATACACACGATAACGTTGCAATGTAAGCTAACTTCAAAATCAATCAGATAACTTCTGGAAAAACCAAACGTTAGCTAGCTGTTACAGCTAACTATGCTTACCTTACATTTTACTTAAAGCTGTAGTGAGTAAAGGTACACATGGCTCGTCTTGTCATATGTTGATCTCTCATTGAAGGTCATAGTTAAATGAAATGTTTATTTAGCATTAACAAGTGGTCATACAGCGTGTTAACGTTACTGAGAGCCAGCTGACTGGAGATAACAGCTACACACGCACTGTCAGCAAAGTAGATGTTATCACTGTGTGATAGTCTGATGGCAAGAGACGCTTGTGAGCATTAAGTTATCAAACTGTAAATTCCGTCCATTTTAATGTCACGCTATGTAATAAGTTCCTGTATCTGCCACATTTATCTTGTGAGATAGTGCTTCTCATTAGATAGCCAACAATTTCAAGCTGTACTTTAATAATATTGATGATAATTTGTGTATAACACATTTAATGTAAACATGCAGCCCAAAAGACTTAACAAACTGGATCAGATTGAAAATAACAAAGGGAACAGAAAACAGACAAATAAACGGAAACTAGAAAAATTCATAAGACATCAAATCAGGACAATAGCTGTAGTTACATGAACAATATTCTTTAACCTGATTGAAATCATTCTGATTATAGAGAATCCAACTAACATGTTCACAAGGATGCAGTGTACAAAAATGCTTATTTTTCCTCTTACCTGTAGTGCTATTCATCCATCTAGGGCCCCGTTTCCCAGAGTGTTTATAGCGCTACGTGCTTTGTAAGTTGTATCTTAAAGTCTCCCTTAACCATATGGGCTGTTTCCCAGAGACTCCTTAGCTAAGATATATCTTCTGAAAGGTATATCTTAAGAAGGGCGGTCTGAACCATAGATTGTTTTTGTGTGAGTTGCAGAGTTTTGGAGATATCGGCCATAGAGATGTCACCTTGTCTCAAATATGATAAAACTAAATGGCACTCAGCTTGTGGTGCTCAAAGCTGAAAAAAAAATCCAAAAATTATGACATGGTTACTCAAGAGAATCCACAGACTTCATTCTAAGCCGTTTCATGTAGGGACTTTTTTTCTGCTGTAGAATCCACCAGAAATATTTTAGAAAGTAGTTCCTACATGAAACTACTCACAACAAAGTCTGTAGATTATCTTGAGTGACCGGGTCATGATTGTTGGAAAAACACATTGCTGTTGAATTTTTCATATGTGTTGTTTTTTTGGCGCTTTGAGCACCACAAGCTGAGTGGCATTTAGTTCCATTATGTTTGAGACATGACACACTTTTCCGTGGCCGATAACACCAAAACTTTGCAAGTCACACCTAAACAACCTAGATTGATGAACAGTACTACAGGTCAGAGGAAAAAGTTGTAATAACCACAGACCAGTTTTGTTTAGCAACCAGCATGTTTCTGTCTCTCCTGGAAAATTGTTCATACCACTTAATGTTGCCCCCATGAAGGGAAAATGTGCAGAAAGAAAATGTATATATACATATATATATTTAACCATAAAAAAACAAAATTTACATGTTTTAACCACTAATATTTGTCTACTGAATGGATTATCAAAAGTTTATAACACCCCTCTCAACCTGATTGAAAATTGGTTTCTAATTGGACTGGATCGGGTCAGTCGCTTCCAACCAAAGTGGTGAAAGGAGTCATTTTTATTCTGGTTGCACTGATTGTCAGTGGAATGTTAGTCTATGTAAACACAGCTAATGATACTTGGCAGAATTACCCCCTAATTAAAACCCAAGTTAAAAAGATAGGTCTGTCATTTCTTTTCAAAAATTCCAGCAGCGTTTGCTATTCTAAGATCCAGATGGGGAAAGAAAATAGAAAAAAAACAGAAAGCACCCTCACCAGATTTCTTGTGGGACATTTTGGGAACTTCTACAAGAAACACAGTGGAAGATCTGAGAGTTGAGAGACAGTCACATAAGAGGGTGCTAGAAAATATAAGGCTTCAGAGATACGTAAAAAGGACTTTAAAATTCATTCTAAAAGATACAGGTAGCTAGTGCAGTGATGTGATCTCTGTTGGCTGGTCAAAATCCTCAGTGCAGTGTTCTGGATTATCTGTCATATTCTTAAAGACTTTTTAGGGAGTCCAGTAAAAAGGGAGTTGCAGGTAGTGATAAAGGCATTTATACATTATTTTAAATGTATGTGTGTTCTTCTCCGTTGTGACAGGCCCAGCTGTGGCCATGGCTAAAGACCCGTTAGGTGAGGCAGGCTTTTATTTTGATGAGCTCAACAAGCTACGGGTGCTGGAGCCTGATGTCAGCCAGAAGACGTCAGAGCTCAAGGAGGAGTGTAAAGAATTTGTGGACAGTAAGCACTGAGTAGTTTGTTGAAAACATTAAAGTTGTGCATGCTTTACCCCTCCAACATCAACAGATACTACAGCATGCCCAAATATGTGTCGGTCTTTGCAGAAATTGGCCAGTTTCAGAAGATAGTGGGAGGTCTGATTGAACTGGTGGATGAATTGGCAAAAGAAGCAGAAACAGAAAAGATGAAGGTAAGTTTTGTATTTGAAGCTGCTTGTCTTTGGTTATTGCAGAAGATTTTGTGGTCCTTCAACCCACAATAGTCATTTCAAGTTATCCTGTATAGTAACGTGCTTCTGTTCAATCATGAGTGCAACATGTAATTAGGGATGTCCTGATCACATTTTTTTGTGTCTGAGTCATTTGATTTTGAGTATCTGCTGATACCGAGTCCCAATCCAATACTTCAGCAATGCATTAATAATAAGAAAAAAAGAGAACACATCCACATTTCCACCACGCGAAATACCCAATCTGCACACATAACAAGTGGCTGTTGCACTGCCTTCGCTGTCCAGTTTAAAATACCTCCAAACTGCAGACATTTTCGCCGTCCAGAGGTGACACGTTTGTCCTGCGTTACCCTACTAACTACCAGCTCGCTACTATTATGTTGTCTGAATTCCCCGCCTGCTGTAAATTGTGACGTTTATAGTGTTGTTTCCGTCTGTGCAACAATGAATATTGATGTTGTGGAACTTATTAAAATTAACCCTTAAGAGTCTGAGCCTATTTTGGCCATTTTTTAATACTTTTGATTCTGCCTTCATATACCACATACAAAAAAATGTTTAACATGCCCATGCTTGGTATCTTTTTTTTCAGCACAACTTCATCTATATGATCTGATAATTATTTTTTCACTTTAGCCTACTTTATAAACACATTTGGCCCAAAGATACACAGAAATCATCAAATTAGAATTGAAAAAATATACTATTTATTATAATAAAAACCACAAACATGCTTAGAAAGCTGTTTTGAAACAAAAGTAAACATAGATTGCAAATATGAACATATAAAAGTAAAATTGAAATAAAGTAATACTTTATATAATTATTTACAATAAAAAGCATGTATATTTTTAGGCGTTTTAACCTTGTCAGCTGCAACTCTTCAAAACAAACTAAGTGCAAAATATTACAGAAAGCTACACCAGTGCTTTGCATTCTCAGAGTCTCAAATAGCATTTTCCCAGAGTTCCTGGTGTTCTCTGTGGCATGATAATAATTTGTGGGGCAGTGTCAGGGTAGTTTACATTTCTCCAGGGCTCCAAGTGATGATCTGGAGCTCATCTGACTCCTCCTCCCACGCCCTCTCCAGGTAGGCCTCTGTGTGGAGGGTCCACTATCCTCATATCTGTATATATACACATGACAATAACATAAAAAATTAGAGATTGTTCAGATTATTGTTCATATGCACATGATGGATGGTGAATTCAAATGTGGGTATTGAAATTGTAATTCTCTGGCTCCCTACAACAATGTGAATACTCAGTTTACAAAAGAAAACTTTACAAGTAATAAATAAAGAAATTAACTTATACATAGAAATAAAAATATAACACAAAATAAATACTAGGAAAATCAGTATATCCATCTCTTTGATAGTATGCAGAGTGTATCAGAGTGTATGAGAGTCTGTATTTATCATTTCAGCCCTGATCTTCTGTACACATAAACCTACCTAAATATAAAACGTTATATGCATATAAAATGGGTTTATAACATTTACAATACAGCAATAAACAAAACAAAAGCTGTAAATATTCATGATTAGTTTGACTGACCTCTCATATGTCTGTGACAAAACATGGGTCCGTCACCTCATTATCTTCAACGCCACTCTCCTCCTCCTCCTCCTCGGACAATGAAGATGAAATAAGTTCACCCTCTGCGTCTTCCTCGCCATAAAACAGCTTGAGGGCTTGATGGACATTCAATAACTGCCTCGTTTTAACCTCGAAACACTCCGTCTTCTTCTTCTGACTTCTCTTTCAAACACTCCGTCTTCCCCCCGCCAGCTCCCGCCCCTAACTCCCGCAGCTGATTTCTGGTCTCCCCTCATCTGCATCAGACATCTCTGGTATCGTTGTCACGTAGAGTAGTATCAGCTGATTTGACGACTTTTTCCCGTTTTGTAAAATGACAGAAAATGCCGAATACATGGATGCCCCCCCATAGCACTTTTAGGAGCGGATAAACATACTCGTATGTTCGGTTTTATGTGGTCTATCAACGTCAAATAAAAACTGGGAGAGAGGTTCAAATCTGCACTTTTGAGTAAAGTAGACAGCAGCGCTCTAGGTGACCTAGGTTTTTTTTTTTTATGGCGCTCTGAAGACGTCACATGATCTGATCAGGCCAGCGTGATCATAGACTCCTAACTAAGCCATTGTCATTCCATTTGACAATCTCTTTGTACCTCAGGATGAATTTAAAACATGCTTGTTATTTTGTAGGGTTAAATCCGATCATTTCCACCTGATTCTGATCATTTGAAAATCACGTGATTGGCCCCGATTTCCGATCACGTGATCGGATCGGGACATCCCTACATGTAATTCCAGAAATAATCATCCTGTGTTCTTCTTCTTCAGGCAATAGGAGCCAGAAATCTGCTGAAGTCGGTGGCGAAGCAAAGAGAGGCTCAACAGCAGCAGCTGCAGGCCCTCATTGCTGAGAAGAAGATGCAGCTGGAGAGGTAAACAGTGTGTGGGTGGATTCAATAGCCCAACCAACACAGTGCTGGTTTCATGTCCATTTAAATTCAGCACACAAAACCATACATTTCATTCGTACCTGAATAAATGGCTTGTGCTGCAAGTAAACAAAATGTCAAATGTACCAGCAGAGCAGCAGTTGTTTTGGTCTAACTTATACCGACAGTTAAAAGCTGTCCAATGTTCAGTTAAAAGTTTGGTTCCTTTGGTTGAATACACAGGCAGCAATTTAAGTTTTTTTTTTTTTTTTAAATAATATAGTCCCAACAGCTAACTGTTTTAAGTCCAATTTAGGACAAGTTATTTTCACAAGAACTGTTAGCACAGCATCTGTCAATGAATATGTTTACATGCAAACTGATTTTCACTAGTTTCATGTAGGAGCTATTTTGTTTCTTGTAGAAAGGAAGCAGTTCTGCCATAGAAAGAAAATAGTTCCTAAATGAAACTGCTCACAACAAGGCCTGTGGATTATCTTGCGTGTATGGGTCATGGTTGTTTTTTTATAAAGAGACTGATTTTAATTTTTCAAATATATTTTTTGATGTTTTGAGCACCACAAGCTGAGTGATTTTTAGTCCCATTATATTGGAGAGAAGGCATTCTCAAAAATCTATCAGGGGTCTCAAACTGCAGCTCTGGAGCCACATGTGGCTTATAGCCCCTCTTAGATGGATCTCTGTAGCTTTGACAAAAAATTATATAGACATGAATAAAAGTTTTTATGGACATTTTAATGTTCTTTTATTACTGTTATAGGTCTAAAGTGATGCTTAACATTCTTTAGTTGTAGAAATGTGTAGCTGATACACTGAATTTGAAAAAAAAAAAAGTTAATATTTTGTCAACTAAAATGTTCCTCAGAGCCTATGTTTTTCGCCTTTTCCTCTAAATTTTGCTGGTGGCTTGTCTTGAGTCTCTCTGGGCGAGCTATGGGTGCCAAATCCAAAAATAGGAAGCCTCAGATGTAAATAGAGAATTTATTAGTTGCAGCTACAGACACATTTTTCTTTCTTTATTATTATTCTTTACTACGGGCCAGAGTAAAATCCATGTTTTTGATTTGGGGTTTACTGCTCCTTTTACAGAAAATATACATTTTAGTTAGTGAAATAGCAATTGACCCCTTATTTATGTATGTCTTGCTGTGAACAGGAAGTTTCACCAACCCAAAACTTTAGTATTGACGTCCGGATGCATTTACGGACAGCTCAGACAAATCCTTCTGACTCTACCATTAAGCAACAAGTTAAAATGTAGCTTATAATGACATCATCTATTGACCTCATGTGACTTTTTAAAGTGCCAGTAATCACTTTTGAAAAACAAGCTGTAACCAGCATCATCTGAGTGTTTACTGTCTTGTGGTTACATTTCATGCAAGTGATAGACTGTTATTTTGGTTGGGTAACATTAAGCTTGGGTGATTGAACAAATATATTGCCCATCGATGATGGGCTGAATCCATCTCTGGTTGTTTTTTTGGGCCAATATTTGTCATTTTACTTTGCTAATGTAATGGTCTGCAGAGTGACAGCTGCTGTTCTGCATAACGCTCTCAACCAGCAGCACAGTACACACTCACTCAACTGGACCACCAGTGCACAGAGCTGGGTGAGGAGTGAGAAGTTAACAGGCTGTATAGCCAGACTCTTTGCACTCCTTTCACACGGTGAATTAAGGATTTAATTTGACCAAACTAGAGTTGATGATTGTTGGAAGGGTGGACAGACTAACAAAGATTATTTAGGTAAGTTTTACATGTTTTTCTGTCGGGTTTGAATGAAGTGTTTTTTCCGAAGAGTTAACAAGACAATTAAGCTTGTCTTAGTTCAGTAAAAGAGAAACATGAATTCAGAAGGTGAACGGTTCTATTTCTGTTTAAAAAGGAAACTGTGTGATAATAATTAGTTTGTTGACACTTTGAGTTTGTTTTGTTTAGTGGGTGGGGATAACGCTGATTGATGGGCTGAAGATGGTCAGTGGGAAAATTTTAGCATATCACCTAACTCTAGGTCACATTTAGTTTCTGTTGTGTTTTTTTGTTTCAGATATCGCATTGAGTATGAAGCCTTGTCCAAAGTGGAGTCGGAGCAGAACGAGTTCATCGACCAGTTCATTCTGCAAAAGTGAGGATGTGACCGAGACAGCAGAAAATGTACAACGTCTGCAACCACGTTTCCAGAGTGCCTGTCCTGTTCTCTCGGGGCGCTGATACCCCCTTCAGAGAGTTACTCTGCTGCAACTCTTTTTCTCAAGCAATCCTAAAGCTCCAACATCATCAAAACTAAAACATCCACACCTTCTGACATGCGTGCATGCACACGTGTGTGTGTGTGTGTGTGTGTGTGTGTGTGTGTGTGTGTGTGTGTGTGTGTGTGTGAAGCAACAGCCGGCTGCTTACTGTAGCTGTTCCCACCCTGGTCAGATCAGTGGTGACCATTTACAGTGTTGTAAGCTTGAATATATTTGGAACATGAAGTTCCGTTCACACCAACGTCTCCACATCAACACCTCAGACCAACATGAAAGAAGACGGAGCTATTTATACAAAGAAACAAATGTTATTTATACTATTTATACTGAAGAATTACTCTGTATACCTAGTTTTACTACTTTTTGTATCAATTGAAATACTGCATGTGCATGCATCTGTAAATACAGTGTGGTTTTAGAAGATAGAAAATTTGATCTTCTTTGAGTAACTCTTGCTTTCATTCCATACTCCTGGTACAACCAGTCTGTGGGCAAAGCACATGACGAATACATTCTCTTCTTTCTTCTGTCTGTTATGTGTCTCATTGTCTCAGATGAATTAATTTAGATGACAAAGGATTATACTTGAATAAATACTGTATCATATTGCACAATAAAAATGTGTTATCATTCTTGCTGTTGAAATAGTGGGGATTGAAAACTACTTCTGTATCTCCCTGTCGAGGTTGTTCAGAGCTGAGAACAGCTGAAGAAGCACATTTACAAGGGTTTGGGAGTAGTGAACTGCAAGTGATTAAACTGGTAGTTTACCTGTGCTTTGCTGTAGCTTGCTTTGATATTTGCATCGTGATTCAAGTAGTGAATCACGATGCAAATATCAGAGCAATGATTTTTATTTGACCATTTACCATTTACTGACTGATGGTAAGTAAATTCTACATGCTTGAAAAGGAGTAGGAAGAAGGATACACTTGTTTGTTCCTCCTCCTTTTTTCTTCTATTCTTCAATACCAATTCTATATACAGCCCTCTTTACATGGACCAATTAAACAGTTATATTTCAATATCATTTCCTTCACTTAAAGGACCAGTGTGTAGAATTTAGTAGCATCTACAATGAGCTAAAAATAAAAATCAAACAAAAGGCTATCTGTAGAGCCAGTCTCTGGTTTGTCCATTCTGGGCTACTGTAGAAGCATGGCAGTTCAACATGCCAGCCATGTAGATATAAAGGCCTCATTTTAAGGTACTGAAAACACAACAATGCTTATTTACTGACGATGAACTTGAACTTGAGGACACAGGTGGAACTACCTCTGTATTGGACTATTCTCCGTCCTCGCTCTGTGGTGGTGAGTTGACCTTTGACCCTCTGAGATTAAAACAGAACCATATGCAATCTGTCACATGTAATACAGAGAAAAATTGGTCTGCTTGTACTTTCCCTCTTTTTACCCTCCTGCTTTCCTGTCTTTGCCCATCCATCTTTCTAGTAGCAGTAGTATTGATATTAATATAATTGGTATTTTTATGTTAGCTTTTGTTTAGACATACCTGCACCACACAAATAGCTACAGTAAAGCATGGTCCCCTCCAGCTAATATTACCTCATGCCAGTCACCTGTGTTTTGTCTTGTTTCACCAATCAGTCAATGAGTAAAAAGTTGAGGTTTTATTGCAAGTTGACAACACTCTGTAAATAAGACAACTGAGCTCTAATTATAGAGAATACATTTATTGAAAAAGAAAAACAAATCAACTCATTTAATTTAAAGAGCAGTATTTACACAACGTTATAGTGAGTTCAGTAGTTATTTTATAAACTACAGTCCATGGCTCATGAGGTCACCCACAGGGTTCACATCCTCACAGCCATGAAGACAAACAACACAAACAGTGCATCTGTACTACAAATCATGTCAGGTGCTGTGTTGCAAAATGCAACATCTAAGGACAAGATCATGGCTCGTGATCTTCACTTCTTCTTGGTATACTGTGAATCACAAAGACAATTTAAAGTTTCCATGTGTATTTATTTGAAAACAGACTTGAAATGTGAGAGGCCTTCATCCTTACTTTATTAAGGATCCAGTCTGCATCTGTGATGGCTCTTTGGATGATCATTTGTATTCTCTCTGGGTCGTCTTCATCGGCGTGACTGATGTAACTCTGGAAACCAAAAGCAAAGGATAGTACAGTGTTTATGATTTTAATGCTCAGGATGGGGAAGCATTTAGCTGAAGTTCTTAAATCCTTTGATGCCTGGAAAACCACACTGAACATTTAATGACAAAAATGGTGTGTGATTCATTGCTCCTGGTTGTTAGTAAGTTTGTAAATGTGTCAGAAGTATTAACAAAAAATAAATAAATGATACAATGACAGTTTGGTATGGTTATGGAAGAAAAGTCAAAGGTCAATGCCAGTATGTCTGAGTAGCTGAGAAAAGACTGATAATACAAAGCTGACTCATCTCAATATCAACAGAGTTATCACAGCAGTGGTTATCAACTTGCTTTGTTAACTAAGGCTTTCTTCTTCAGGCTCTGTGCTCGTTGACACAATAAGCATTTGGTGCATCATTTGACTCTTCTGTACAAACTGTCTCGGGAAATAAGGCAAGAGAGGAATGCTGGCAGAAAAGCACTGGTTTAATTAATTCACTCCTAATGCCTGCCATTTAATTCTAATATGAAAACTGCACATTAAACAGTTAATCTTGATTCAGTATTTCTATAGGTCTGCTGTTGGTCTGACAATGAGGATGTTGAATCACTTTGGTATTTGGTCAAATCAAAGTAAAATAAATGTTACTGCTTGATTATTTTCTCAGATAAATAAGACAGATTAATTCATTTTCTTTTCAGTCTTCTGTGCTGCAAAATTAGTGATGCAAAATGGACTTGGCAGCCAATCAGGATCAAACTTAAAAACATCATTTATAGTGGTATTTGTGTCGCCATTGTTGTAGAAAAAAAGATTTTCTGCGTCAACAAATGTGGTTCCTATGGCAACACAATGCATACAGCTTGCGCTGCTGTAATTACATTACATGGCTTCTTTAGATGACATTACAAATGTACAGCTCTACAGGTTTGCGTAGATAACGTGGCGCTTTTTACCATAGACTTTAATTTTTACCACAGACTTTAATCTGAAACTCTGAACATAACCTGCTCCAGAACAGTTCATCTTATGTTTCCATGGTGATCTAGCCAGGTTAAAAGCACTGAAAACTCTGGTTTCAGACTTGACATACCTCACGAGCCCATTAAACTCACTTTGTAGTACAGCCTCCAGTTTATTCTGACCATGTCAAATAACATATTAAAATTTGGGCCCAGTGGCCTTCACCACAGGTGTTCTGATGTCCTGATGACTGTGTGTGAGTGTAAGAGTGTGTGTGTGCGTGTGTGCGTGCACGCCTCTTCCCCTTGAATTCTACGCTCCCATTTCTTTGGCACTTGTATTGTCACAGGTCTTGGTTTGTGAGGTCTAACAAACATGTTGAATGCACTTCTTCCACATCTAACATTTGCAAAGCAGATTTTTTTTAAAACTATTTTAAATACTGCATCATTTACATTCTTGTTTAATCAGTTGTAGTCTTCTTCCCCCCTGCTTTTTTGCCACATTGTGCCAAAACATGTTGTTATCTTGTATTAATCACTACAGTAGTGTGAATAGAGCTGCACTGATTTGTAGTTTAATTAATCAGCTGTCAACTATTAATCTCTGACTACTTTTATAAGCTATCAATTGTTTTGAGTCATTTTTTAAGAAAAAAATACAAACAAATTGTTTGAGTTGAGCTTGTCTACTGTGAATATGTTCTGTTTTTCTCTTTTTTAGACTGTTGGTTGGAAAAACGACATTTGAAAAGTATAACTGTATAGCAAAATCATACATTAATACGTCCAGGATCATTCGTAAAAGACATTTAAAAGTTCTGTGAATGGAAGAAGTCTCTTACATGACACACGAAAAGTCTCCAAGAACCTCAGCAAATCCAGTTTCCTACGACAACTTTTTTTTTTTTTTTTACACATGCCATGACCTGGATGACTGAGAATCTTCACAGATTCGTCCAGGATCATTTGAAAAACATTTTGCTTGAGCTCACCTGTCTTATAGCATGTCGATAATGCTGCTGCATTGCTGCGGTTGGTAACTGCCTGCAACATCTCAGGAGATATCGATAGAGCTGCACTGGTGTCTGGACCAGCTCCACTCCAACTAAAGGCGCCATTCCTTCTTCCTACAAATTAAATGCATCCAGGTTAGTGACAATATTTTATATTAATTAATTATAGGAGAAATATGTAACATATTTACTGTAATTTTCATAACACGACCATGATATGTCATCAGTGATTAAGGAAATATACTACATTGAAATACTGGCTTCTCTGACAACGACACTACAGTTGCGGTGTCCTTTGAAATTTTCTATTCCAGGCCGGAATAACTGTTTTTGTTTTCCTGCTTCATATTAATTTGAGTTCAAATTTATGCAGAATGTTTGCTGAATGAGTAAGTGTCTGATTATTAGTTGTAAGAAATCATTGTAGAAGGAGTAGATGTTTATAACAGTTAAATTGACCAAAATGTTAATGGAGTTTGGCAGGCAGTGAGACAGACAGTCGCTAAACTCAAACTCCAGGGTGCAGTGGGCCTTTGTTTTCAGGATAACAGTTATAAACAGCTGACCAACTTACAGTGGAGGACTTGTTATCTAGCACTTGTTATTGTCAATGTACGATGTTGTGCTCCTGCAGCGTTCCTGCAGCCTGTCTGAGCTTCTTCACATCTGGAGAGGAGGTGGTGGGGACAAAGAACTCGCTTCAACCATAGATCATGTCTTAAATAGGGATTTATCCTATTTAATATACAGTTTATGGCCCCAACATGCTATTTGGACTGCTGTACTCATTTTTGTAGGCAGTTTCTACATACTGCTCCTTTAACCACAGGACTAAGAATTCATAAAAAAACACTGGCTTTGAACCAGCACAGTGATCACTTTGTGTGTTAAAGGTAGAATGCAGTGCTTAATTCATCCTGCTTTGTATGGCAGTGTGTCTATGCAACACCAGAAAAAAAGAAAAATGGATCTGTATATCTAAATAACATGAAAAGTTTAGTGTTATAACAAAATGTTTTTCACATTGGAACAACATAATTTCTGCCAGTGTGCCACCATCACCTGTACATCATCTCCGATCAACCCACTGATGTGTGTGTATCTGCCAAAGGCCTCTTGTTTCTTATTTGTTCATTATTCTGTGGGCCATAAGTATTTAAACCCAGCAAGACTTGTCTAAGCAGGCTAACAGCATATTAGACACACAGCACTTTCCACATTACAATGTCATGCTGATCTGTTTTTCTGTTTCTGGTGTGGCAGATATATGCTTCCATAGTTTTGCACCTCTTTGAGTTTGTTTTATGTGTCTGTGCACTTTTTGACCACTTGACAGACAAATTTACTTTTGTCAGACTGACACACGAAGCATTTATCCACTTTGATCATGTTCTACTGTTTCTGCTGGATGTGTGCAAAGGCACTGTTGACTGACATATTCTCTATAAAAAAAGTGTCAGGTGTGCTAGCTGTTTTGTGTGTGTGTTTTTTTTAACTACCTTTACAAAGAGCCTTACAACGTGTGTGATAAAAGACTTTAAATGCATGTAAAACTTAATTTTCTTTTCGTTTTTTTTTTATTTTTCCTTTCAGGATTTCATTCTTTACCACAATGCCTGCAGGTAAGTCAAACACCTATCTTTAAAATAGATCCTGTGGTGACTAGGGCTGCAACTGTCTAACTAATTAACTAAATTAAATGTCAGAAAATAGTGAAAAATGTCGATCAGAGTTTCCCAAAGCCCAAGATGACATCCTCAAATGTCTTGATTTGCCCATAATGCAAAAATATTCTGTTTGCTGTCAAAGAGGACTACAGAACCCATAAAATCTTCACATTTAAGATGCTGAAGTCACAGAATTTCCTGTGAATATTCAGTTATTCGATCATTTGCTGCAGCTCTAAATGTAATTAGCACATTTACTGTACTTAAGTACAAATTTGAGGTACAGGTAGTTTACTTGAGTATTGCCATTTCATGCAATCTTATACTTCTGTTCCGCTACATCTCATAAGCAAATACTGTACTTTTTACTCCACTACATTTGTGTAACATTAGCATTAGTTACAAATGACTTTTCAGACTACAATTTTTCATACTCTTTCTGTCGAGTGAAAACTATGATCTCAATGCTCTCAATGTGTTGATTTTGAATGTTTGTGATCAACTGGAGGATGAAGTGTTCCTTCTCAGGTTGAGAAAATTCTCCTTCTTAAACTTAACAAACTCTGAAAAGGCCCGTTGGGATCAGCTGGAAAATGCATCGACTTGAAGCTGAAAACAGGCCTGTTTTTCTGACATCATGAAACCTTTTCGAGATACATGGTTCTAACAGAACAGCCACGCTACAAACCTATGATGATCTCACTGAATATGATACATTGCTGTAGATAAAACTAACCAACAGTATATGCAGTGAAAGTGCAGTTTTTTTTTTATTCCTCTGTAATAGTAAACCAAATACTCTTGGGTTGTGGGCAAAACAAGACATTTGAGGACGTTATCTTAGGCTTTGGGAAACACTGATCAACATTTTTTAAGAATTTCTGACATTTTGTGGGTAAATTATTATTTTTTTATTATTCGAGTAATCAAGAAAAGAGTCGACCAATTAATCGATTATGAAAATAATTGCTAGTTGAAGCCCTAATACACATTAAGCAGCAGTAACGTTAATCCAAAAACATCAGATTTAATAGTCAAACAACTGCTGGGAGCATTTAACTACACAATGACAACTTGTGTACTACACACTTTACTTAAATGAGATTCTGAATGCCACAAGTAGAGTGTAGCTATATTAGCACTTTTACCTAGAGATTCTGAATACTTCTTTCAACACTGAAAATAAGTCTATGGGAAACCATAAGCTGTTGGTTTGCATTTATTTAGGTTTACCCTATGGTATATAACCTACGTCTGTCTTGCATAGTAACTGACTGCGGTCAAGCCAGCCGGCTCTCAGTTTTGCAAAGTCAAGCCAGCCGCTCCAACATTTCAAGTGCTCCCGTATTGCAGACTTTATGGCAAATACATGGAGGCGGTTGAGAAAGTCAGCGCTAGGATGCTACAGCATGGACCAACTTCTGGTTTTCAAAATAAAATGTGGGTTATTAAAAGGCAATAAAAAGAGATGTGTCAGTGTGATCCTGCACTGGTTTTGAATCATTATGTCACATGACCTAGAAGCTATTGAACTAAAATATTATAAAAAAAATATTATATATATATATATATATACATATATATACATGTTTGTGTTTTTTTTTTTTTTTTTTTTTTTAATCGTGGTATCTAATTAGTATCGAGAATCGTGAAAATTCACAGGTATTGGTATCGACTACTGAAATTCTGGTATCGTGACAACCCTAGTAGTAATTAAAGAGAGTGAATCCTCACTCAGGGCTCAGGTCTTTTTCAAGGGGGAAATGGTGCGGCACAGATCGGACGTGCTTAAGAGAAGGCCAATCACAGCAGATGACAGAGAAAAAACTGCAGAGAAACTAAGCTCAAAGCTTCCAAGGTGCCTCCATCTAGAGAGCTTAATGAAGTTGGAAGAGGATGTTGTCAAATCTGGATGCAGGGATGAGGTGCCAACCCCAGGAGTTTTAACAACCATCAGCTATTCAGAAAGGAAAAAAACAAGAGGCTGCACAGCAATGAGATGATCAGCCTGCAACTGATGTCCGAACAAGAAAAAGACACAGAGGACAAGTTGATACCAAAAATTATTCTAAGGTCTGTTATTTCTGTATAACAGACCGTTGCTGGGGACGCTGCTCTGATTGGGCAGGCTACTGCTAATGGATAGACCCATGCTACTGCTTCAGAAAACAAGAGGAGAGAGAGAGAGATTGAAACCCTTCATTCATGACTAATGGCTGAAAGGAGAATTTCCTGTCCTCCAATTCAGGCAACAGTAGCGGATCACTCTCGTAAAAATGCGTATAGTAATTACGACTGCTTCTAATTATATAAAATGTGTTCACAGTTTTGTCACATGGGGCAACGACATGAGAAAAACACAGACTTTACTTTCAACAACACCAAACAAGTCCCATTCCCCCTCGTTTCTCATTTCATCAGTGGCAACTTCCAGTTTAATGTGAATTATAAATAAACATTTCCATTGACTTGCTGCCGATCAGCTGTTGCTATGGGTGCAGATTTAGGCTTGTTCAACCGCTGCAGACAGTTTATTCAGAGGCAAGATCGCATTTTAACCAAAAATTTGTCTCGTATTATTTATTTCACTAGTAAGCCGTGTAATAAGCTGCGCGTCAGGGTTCTATTCATCCTGTTGGGATTCAACAACCTGCTCACTCTACATTATCCCTGACTTAACAGCTAACCATGAACTGTAATAAAAGAACTCTTTTCTTTACCTTTGTAGGCACAATAATTCAACAAATTTAATACTAACGTAACTTCATGTTAAATTCAACATGTCTTTAACAGAATTACACCAAAGACAACAAGACCCAGGGGATTATGGAGATGGGATCTCAAAAAGAGGCTGACCAGACTGGATGGCTTTGTTCACACCTACAAGGTGATGCATGAAGCTTGTCATGGTTTGGGATTCTTTTTGGTTGTTTCCTGTTTTATTTTGATAGTTTCTGTTCCTCCCTCATGTGTTTTGGTTTTACTTCCTGTCTTTGTCTGTGTTCCCTCCCTTTGTGATCACTGATTGTTTTCACCTGTCTCTGATTGCCCTCACCTGTGTCTTGTTTCTTCACCTTCCTAGTGTATTTAATCCTGTGTCTTGTCCTCTTTTCTTTGTCGGTTCATTGTCCTCTCGCCCCGTCTCAGTGCTTGTTTGTTTCCCAGTGTTCTCCTGTTTGTGGATTTTTTGTTTTTTTCCCTGCCTGGATTTTTGACCCTCACCTGCTGGATTTATGTAAGCCATTTTGTTCTTTTGGTTTTTAATTAAATATCCGTTTGAACTGCTCCTCTGTGTGGTCTGCATTTGGGTCCTCCACCTTGTTCAAATCTTAACAAAGCTCTTCTGAGAGAGTACCAGGACTCTCTAAAAATCAAGACCAAAGTATTTATTTTAGGGATCATAATATGATCAAATAATGTACTTGATCTAAAGCTGTATATATTCAGTTTTGATGGTCTTCAATGCGGCTGATGTATAATTTCTGAATTTTTCCATTTGTTATCAGAATTGCTAAATGTTGGTCTCAGAGGATAGAAGCTGTTTTGTTGTAGAATATTAGTACTGAAGAGTATGTCATATTTAAAAATACATCTCATACATTACTGTCTAAACAAGTATTTTAATTAAATATTGTTAATCAATAATACACTGTCTTTGTTAGTATATAAAAGCACAGAACGTCGTAGCTTTTTCATATTGAATGATACTTCCTATTACAGACCACAATGAATCATAAGACTTGACCAAACTAACTGCAGTTTAAAGTAAATCAGTATCGGCATCAGTCAGAGCTTCACAAAATTTACTAGTCTTGTCATGTATCCAAAATAGCAATCTGAAATTCATAACTTGCTTAAGTAATAACAATACATCTGTTTATTGTAACAAGACCCACAGGGTAGATGTTGAAAGGTGGAAACAGAAGAAGCAGGGGAGGAGAGGTGTATAAGTCACACCATTGAAGAAGCCTTTTGATTTTGAGAAACCTAAAAAGCAGAAGGTAACGACAAGATGTTGTTAGTGATCACCATCAGCTCGAAGTGCTGAAAGATAAATGAGGATGACGCGATTTATGATGATGATTTCATCAGCACACACTGTCTCAACTCATTGTTTCATAACTTACAATAACAAGGCATACAACTCATTTGCTTTTGATAATCAATAAATGTACATACTGTAAGCAATGCACATATGATATAATGAAGGATGTATGCATTTCATCTAATTTTTGGCCTCATGTTGATCACAGCTCAAGTCTCCCCAACGGTCCACATCAATGTTCAATGATGCAGATGAACAGCAGCCCTCGCCAGGACATGTGACAACAAAGGTGTGTTTTCTTAGTATTACACAAAGGGATGTAATAATCTATCTGCATAGTTTTACTATATTAATCCATGGATGAACCTGATACATTACATGTGTGCTGTACAGTTTGATACAAAACCAACCAACAAAACAGAGATTGACACTTTGCTGGAGGATGCACCACCACCACCCATGCTGGACACCGACCAAGACAAGAGGTTGTCAGTTACAGTCTCAGAAGACCTCACAGTATGCTCTGGCATATTTAATTTTCCCTTGGGACTGCGTGCAGACACGATAGTACCCACTATAAAGGAGCTCCATGATCAGAAGATGAACAGTGATGAGCCATCGGTGAAAGAAATGGAAAGAGCCTGTCTGGAGATAATAACACCACCAACTTCAGAAGCCACAGTCTCAGAGAAAATGCCAAAGAGTAAGATTTTATTGATTTGGAGTTTATCATTTTTTAAACCTGACTTTGATGTCAATATTGCACATGTTTTGATAACACCATGTGTTTTCATAAGGATTATATGAGGATGAGAATAATCGTCCATGGCAAGAACGACTGGGGCGAGAGTCGGATGGAGACGAGTAACCATGGACCATCCTGTGCAACGTGCTAAGTGTAGTTGTGGGGTCTTTGTTGCCATGGTAATGACCGTGTGTGTGTGATGTTCATTTCTATCTCTATGTTTCTCTATCAAACATTATGTGTCAGACCTCTGGTGCTTAACTGAAAAAATTTATATAACAATAAAGTGACACAGTATTGGCCATAAGAACTCTTTGGTAAATGGGTTAAACAATTAAAATAACATTCATAGATTCACAGGATGAAGTCACAAGGACACATCCTTATGGATGAATGACAACATGCCAGTTGCTCCAAAGAAGACAATAGTTGCTCTTCTGGAGAGTGACATAAGTAGAGTCAGTAACTTCCACAAGGTACCATGGTGGGTAGGAAAAATGTTGCATTGATATGTCACTATGTTCAAAATTACATTGCGTTTACTGCCTTTAACCTCATATGTTTTGTGTGCTTTTTAATTCAGTGTATTGATTCAATGTACAAGGTATTGCCGTATAACAATGCAACAAAAATGTAGTTATCTAACCGTCTTCAGTACATAATTTTAAGTAAAATAGATAATTAATATTCCATAAATTAGAGTTCTGAAAAATTCTGCGGAATATAAACACTACAAAAAGTCATTACTGTCCAAATAATAAATTCACACTTACATGTAATGTAATATTACTGAAATGAGGGATGATTGTAGTCACAGCCTGTGTAGTTTGTCTGAATCCGTAGTACACAAGTTGTCATTGTGTAGTTAAATGGTCCCTGCAGTTGTTTGACTGTTGATGTTTTTGGATTAACGTTACTGCTGCTTAATGGGTATAAGGGCTTCATCATAAAATGTGTTAGGCATTCAAATGAATCCTATTGTCTGAAGAGAAAGGAGACGAAAACCCTGACACCCATGTATACTGATACGATGTTACGTGTTAGCTATGCCGTAATATGCTTCATACGCTGTGGCGTTTCCTGTCTTTATCCTCAGATGACCTACGCTGTCAGCTAGTTAGCTACATAATGCTTTCACTGGCATGCTACATAGAAGTCGATGCTGCGTGGAGAGTGTATCCCAGTTACATCAGCTAACAGCTAGCTGAGAGCTGCAGCTGTCACAACAGCGCGAAATGATCACCATCAGGCTATAACTACAAACTGCAGCGTTAAACTTACTGTTGCTGTGATGTAGTAAAGACTGTCAGAGGGTGTCCAGCATCTTAAAAAAATCTCACTAGTCTTCTTCTTCTACTTCTTCTTGCACTGCTACGACTAACAGTTACTTCTTTGAGTTGTAATGGCGGTTGGCTAACCAACTTATAGGTGCAGTACCGCCACCTACTGACGGGAGTGTGGTGGAGTGTTGGTAAAAAAATACAAAAAAGTATAGTAATATGGCTTTTGATAAGTTAAAGAATATGTGGGTGTGGTTAAGTTCTCCAGCAGTGATGATGGACTAAAGCTATAGCACACTGGGTCTGTCTTGGTGTTGTAGGATTTTGTAGGATATGTATACATATAGAATAAGGTACCAAAAGTAGTTCCATATAATTATGAAGGTTATTTTTATTATGTGGGTATAATTTGTAATGTATTGATGGTGGTATTTTTTCCCACCTGCTTGGGAACTCCTCTGATTGGCTAGCACTTGTTACATTACATTAGTTAGGTTGATTGAGGTTAGGGTGGGTTTAGGGTTAGCCAGAATAAATTATTAATAAATTTGTGTGTTTCAATTGGTGTGTTGCTGCTTTGATGTAATTTTACAAAGTTTCAAAAGAATTCTTAGAATAGTTTCTTAATTTTTGCACAGATATGACCACAGGTTTGCCTTGAGATTCTGGTTTACCCTGTGTTTGAAAACCACTGTTCAAAAGTAGGAGTGGCAAAAGTACACTGTAGGGTTTGAGTGGTAATAAACCTGGATGAAACTGATGGCATGAAGGTGTAGAGCAGGGTGGAGAAATGAAGAGCATGAAACAACAGGGATTTTTGGTTCCAGAGCTCTGGATTTTCTTTTTTTTTTGCAGTCCCACATCTCTTTCCAAACATGCAGCAGGTAACAAAGAAGTTGCTCAGGTGCAGCCAATTCCAGCAATTATAGCAGCAGGGCAGAGGAGACACACAGCCTGCAAAAAGCGCCATTCTGTAACTAATTATTGTCCTAACAAGTTTGTTTATGGCGATATAGCTTTTAAACTGAGGAAAGACATTAAAAATGAAAAGTTGCTGAGCTGTATGTTCGTAATATCACTGAACGAATCCATATAATGTCAAAATGTAACATAATGTAACAGCAGCACAAACTGTGTGCATCGCGCTGTCATGGTAACCTCCGTTTGGTGATGCAGAGTCATTTTTCCCATTTGCTCCAGATCATATTAACACTTTAAATTGACATGGTATATAATCCACACACTAAGATAATGATGAAGCAACTACAGACACTGAATACTTTTTACTGTTATCTGTTTTGTCTTGGTGATATTGCAGCTCAGATCACTGATTAGAAAATTCATCATCATTTATCACAGACAATCTTAAATAAGTTGCACTCATTTTATGTTGGTTTGGTCAAAAACTTCTGTGATCTCCACGTCTCTGTCATCATAGGACAGTGTCAGACAGACTTCATCATGTTTAAATCTGCTGTATGGAGTTTTATTGTTTAATATGCAGTTGTTTTTTTTTAAATAAACGGCAGCATTAAGACCACATTTAGTCTTAAAGAAAGAAACTTAAAGCTGGTGACCCGTTCCACTTCCTCCCCATTGATGCTCAGGTCTGAGTGCAGTGTGGTCCTCGACTTCCGGAAGTCAATGATGACTTCTTTTGTCTTCTTGGTGTTGAGGTTGAGGTGGTTGTCACTGCACCAGGCCGCCAGTGCTTGGACCTCCTCCCTGTATGGTGCCTTGTCACCGTTGTTGATGAGCCCCACGACGGTTGTATCATCTGCACATTTGATGAAGGTGTTGGAGCCATGAGTAGTGACGCAGTCATGAGTTTACAGTGTGTACAAGACTGGACTCAGCACACAGCCCTGAGGAACAGTATTGAGGATGATGGTGGAGGATGAGGAGGTGCCCATTCTGACATGCTGGGGTCTGTTAGTCAGGAAGTCCTTGATCCACAGACAAAGGGAGGTTCCAGGTTGTAGTGTCTGCAGTTTGTTGATGAGTCGGCTGGGGCTGATGGAGTTAAATGCCGAGCTGAAGTCAACAAACAGCAGCCTGATATATGTGTTGGGGCTTTCAATGTGGCTGAGAGCAGTGTGGAGGGCGATGGAGATGGCGTCATCTGTGGATCTGTTGGACCTGTAGGCGAACTGATGTTGGTCAAAGCCAGGTGGGATGTGGGCCTTGACATGCTGTAACACCAGTCTCTCCATACATTTCATGATGACCGGTGTCAGAGCCACAGGCCAGTAATCACCTGTGATGGCAGAGGATTTGGGCACAGGGATTATGGTGGCAGTTTTCATGCAGCTGGGGACTGTGGCTTGCTGCAGTGAACGGTTAAAGATGTTAGTGAATACTGCAGCAAGCTGATAAGCACATGATTTCAGCACCCTCCCTGGTACTCCATCTGGTCCTGGTGCTTTCTTGGTGTCGATGCCACGCAGGACTCGCAGTACCTGGTGTTGTTGGATGGTGGGGGGCTGGTCATGCTCTGGTGATGTCAGCTGTGTGTCCTCTGCCTGTCTGTTGTCCTCTTCAAAGCAGGAGAAAAAAGTGTTAAGCTGGTCTGGGAGAGAAGTGTCGGGGGGGAGGGGGTGTTGTGGCATTGTTTGTAGTCCGTAATATTCTGTATGCCTTTCCACATGGAGCGGGGGTTGTTCTCCTTGAAGTTGGCCTCTATCTGCTCTCTGTACTTTGTTTTAGCAGCCTTGATGCCTCTGTTCAGGTCCGCTCTACCCTTCCTGTAGGCTTCCTTGTCCCTTGTCCTCAGTGCTGAATCCCTGGCCTGGAGTAGTGCTCTGATATTGGCGTTAAACCAGGGTTTTTGGTTGGGGAATGTTTTCACCTGTTTCCTTGATGTTACCTTGTCCATGCAGAAACTGATGTATGATAGTACAGAGGAGGTGTGGAGCTCAATGTCTAGGTCTTCAAAGAGCTCCTGTATGATGTCCTCAAAACTGTCCTGCAAGGATGATGTGGCCTCCTCAGTCCAGCACTGCACTAGCTTGTACTGTGGCTTAGACCTGCAGATGAGGGGCTTGTAAGCTGGTGTCAGGAACAGGGAAAGATGGTCCACGGTGGGGGGAGGGGTGGGCTTTGTAGGCTCCAGAGATGTTGGTATAGACCTGGTCTAGTGTTCTGCCCTTCCTTGTTTGAATGTCAACATTCTTGTAGAATCTGGGTAGCACAGTCTTTAAGTTGGTGTGGTTAAAGTCTGAAGCCACGATGAAGAAGCCCTTATTCTGTTGCCTAGTGATGCTGTCATGCAGCCTGCTCATAGCTACGTTAGCATTAGCTCGCAGGTGGATAAACACGGCAGCTACAAACACTTGGGTTATTTCCCTGGGCAAATAAAATGGTCTGCACCTCAACATTAGAAACTCCAGGTCTGGGCAGCAGTGTCTCTCAATAACGGCAGCGTCCATGCACCAACTGTTGTTGATATAGATGCACACACCTCCTCCTCTCCTCTTACCGGACTCCGATGTGCCGTCCGCCTGGAAGATTGTATGTCCTGCTAGCGCCACAGCTAGGTCCGGGATGTTTTCATGCAGCCAGGTCTCTGTTATCACCATGATACAGCTATCTATCTGGTTGTTAATGTCCCATAGTTGAATCTCGTCCATCTTGTTAACCAGGGAGTGGACGTTGGCAAGAAAGACACTTGGAACCGCTGTTTTATGCAGAGTCGCGGTTAGCCTAGCTCTGATGCCAGCTCGTTTGCCTCATTTTTGGCGTATCCTCTCCGGGAACAAGTCAAACCCTTCTGGGAGGGTCCAGCCGGTCCAGTGTTGTTTCAGGTTTATAAGTTCGGTTCGGGTGTAAGTCCTTCTCAATGTGTAGCTGTTAGCTGAAGAGCACCGGGTCGCTGTGTCTACATGCGCTGCCTTTTTTTTTTTAACTGCTTTCTGCTTTGCTGACCGGTAATGGATGGAGAACCGGTATGGTTGAAGGGACAGGAACCAGCGAGTAATTTGACTGTTGGTATCCTTCATCTGCTCCAGCCATTGTAGTGCTTTATTATGGTCAGTTTCCAGGTGGAACTCCCTCCCAAGCAAGTAGTAATTGAAGGTATTGATCGCCCACTTAACGGCCAAATATTCCAGCTCCACCGCAGAGTACTTGGTCTCCCTGGGAGACAGCTTCCTGCTGAAGTACTCCACTGGTTTCCTTTCCTGTCCCTCTCCCTGTAGGAGGACTCCGCCTATCCCATGATGAGATGCATCCATCTCGACAGTGAAGGGTAAGTTGAAGTTTGGGCTCTGCAACACCAGCTCTCCATAGTGCTCCCTTGAGGTCCTGGAAGGCCTTTTCCTGTTCCTCCCCTCGGTCCACCTTGGTTTTCGCCATGCTAGTGAGATCAGTTAAGGGTGCCACCCTTGCAGAGACGTCCCAGTTAAAGCACTGGTACCAGCCCACCAGACCCAGAAACGACTTCACCTGTTTCTGGGTGGTTGGCCTCTCGCTTGCTCTGATTGCCTCCACTTTGTCCTGCATCAGCATGATCACACCACCTCCAAGGATGTAGCAAAGGTACTGCGTCTCCTGCTTAGTCACTGCACACTTCCTTAGGTTGATCATCAGGCCTGCTTCCTTGATTTTCTCCAGCACCTTTACCAGGTGGCTCAGATGTTCCTAACAGGTACTCTATATCACCACATCATCGAGGTAAACAGCTGCAAAGCTATCCATACCTGCGAGCACTTGGTTCATCAACCTCTGGAAGGTGGCAGGCGCCCTGTGTAGACCAAATGGCATCTTGGTAAACTGCCAGAATCCTTGAGGCATTCTAAAAGCAGTTAGAGCATTGGCAGTATTAGACAGTAGCACCTGCCAGTAGCCTTTGCAAAGGTCAAGAATGGTAATGAACTTTCCTTGGCCTACCCGTTCAATGAGGTCATCCAGTCTTGGCAGCGGGTAAGCATCAAACTTGAAGGCTCGATGACGTCCAGCTCCAGCATGACAGCCACTTCCTCTTACAACACTGGCACCAACTTCCGTGGGATGCAATACATCCTCTGCCTGATGGGGGTGCTAACCTTCAGGCAAATGTACGTATAAATGTAAGAATAAAGTAAAAAGTTGTCCTGAGGGACATTTTTACCAGCTGTTTCTGTGCAAAGCTAACTGAACCTCACCTTTTCTCCATGACCGATCCACGATCTCACTCTCATCCGTTTCATCTTGCTGCATTGTTTTTGTCATTTTCTTCTTCTTCTTCTTCTTCTTCTTCTTCTTCTTCTTCTTCTTCTTCTTCATCTTGTTACATCTTTTACATCAGTTTAATCTTGTTACACATTTTATGTCATTTTCGTCTTGCTGCTGTCTTTTACATAGTTTTGTCTTGTTACATCTTTTTCATCATTTGTGTTTTGACACAACTTTAATAGTTTTTTGTCTTGTTACATGTTTTCCATCAGTTTTGTCATTCTTACATAGTTTTGTCTTGTTACGTTGTTTTCGTCTTGTCACATCTTTACATAGCCTTTTCTTGTTTCATCATTTCCATCTTGTCACGTCTCTTACATAATTTTCGTCAGGTCCCATCTTTTGTTGTATGTCTTGTTACATTCTTTAGTTTCCTCTTGTTACTGTTTGTGATTTTCATCTTGCTGTGTCTTTTATATAGTTTTGTATTGTTACATTGTTTTTGCTTCATTATGTCTTGTTACGTCTTTTTCATCATTTTCACCCTGTCAAATCTTTTATTGGTTTTCATCTTGTTATATTGTCAGTTGTTTTCATCTTGCTGTGTCTTTTACATAGTTTTGTCTTGTTACGTTGTTTTGGTCTTCTGTCTTGTTATGTCTTTATTGTCATTTTTACCTTGTCACATCTTTTGTTGTTCTTAATTTTGTTACGTTTTACGTAATTTCTGTCTTTAAGCGGCTTTTACACAGTCTTGTGACGTTGTTTTCATCCTGTAATGTCTTGATACGTCATGTTAGCCTTGTTACATCTTTTGCTTTGTTTTTCTTGCTACGTTTTTCACATCATTTTTTACTTGTAATGTCTTTTCTGCTCAAATGCGTCATAGCTAAAGTAATGAGCCTGTTTTGAAAATTAAAGATGTAGAAAATCCAGATGTTTGTGTTCAAATGTAGGGAGTAAAAGTAAAAAGGTGTCCAACAAGTGAATGGACTCCTGTAAAGTACAGATAACTGAAAAATCAACTTGAGTACAGTAACTCAGTGTTTACTTCCCACCTCTGTTCTAAACCATCCAGAAAGTGACGTCCAAGAAAGGAGGTAGTTTTTTTTAAGTGTATGTGTGTTTGTATTTGTTTGTGGTGAATGAACGGGGGTGCGACTCTGTTGACTGTTAAACAGATGTGACTCTGAGGCTCATCTCAGTCAGTCATGGGTCTTCCAGGGATTCAGATATGGACGTGGACACTGTGTGTCTGCCTGAGTTGGATGTTTGTGGGTCAAGTGGTGGCAGGACCGTAAGTTTGCTTCAACAATCTGGAAAACATTTGCAGACTGTCTACAGGACAGTTGTACAGTGGAGATGAAGACATCTACTCTGTTTCAATTTTTGTCAATTTAATGAGTTCTAAATTGTGCCAGAGGACTGGCACCATCTGCTTATTTTTTATCATAATCTTTTGGGTGAGAGTTTTGTTTCTATCAGAGTCTCTGACTAATCTGCTGTATGTCTGTATGTTTCTGTGGCTGTAGTCAGTACATGGTCACTATTCCTGCAGTTGTTGAAGCTGGAGCTGAGACCAGATTCTGTGCCAGTCTCCTGCAGCCCAATGAGACTTTGGTCATGACCATCAGTCTCATCTCCCAAGAGAAGAAGACAATCCTCTTCCAGAAGACATCCAGCACAGAATTTCATACCTGCGCTCAGTTTCAGGTCACCTTTTCGTCACACTGTTTCTGTTCATTTAGTCTACAAGTATTCTTCTTTAAATATTTTACACCTAAATGTTGATCCAGGACCATTTCTGTTCAGCCATGAGCTATACATAAAATCAATACAATCTTGATGAATGATTATTTTTCATTTGACTGCTCTCTATGTTTCTGCCACAGGCTCCTTCAGTACAGAATGATGAGGTGCAGGATTTCAAGGTAGAGGTACAAGGTGACACATTTCACTCTGAAGAAATCAGAAAAGTGATGTTCAAAGTCTATAGATCAATGACATTCATCCAGACAGATAAACCAATCTACCTCCCTGGACAAACAGGTAACTATAGACTGAAGATCTCAAGCAGAATCCTGTCTAGAAAACATGACAGATGATGAAAAGATATTAGTAACTTGTCACATTTAATGTGTTTAAAACTTTGCTAACAGTGATGTCATTCTCTCACTCTGTGCTGCTTGCCAATTTGGTGATCTCCAGAATATATTTTGTGACTGCTTTATGGGTCTTGACCCCTGGGTTGAGAACCATTGCTTTAGATAAAGTATAGGTGAAACTTCATACAATCTATTTCTCTCAGTTCATTTCAGAGTCATAACACTGGACACCAGGTTCAGACCTGCCAATGAGCTGGTGAGTGTCTGAACTGTCTGTTCTTTCTTTAAACCTCATTCAAACAGTTCAAGTAATTCTGAGTGATGATGGTGCAGGTTTCAGTTTGTGTCCCAGCTGGTGGAATTAAACAGAACAAAGTGGAACAAATACCATGTTCTTTAACCTTGACTGACCTGTGTGTTTAATCAGTCTGTATAAATATCTCCTGTTGATTCCAGCAGGGTCAATAGTACAACCATGGCCTCTTTTGGTAAACCTGACTCATCTGAAATTTTGCAATATTTGGAGCACTCATTCTTGACAATTGGGACAAAACTGTCTTTTGAGGGGGTTTTGATTTTTAGACTCAGATTATGCTGGATTTTTTTAAAGACCAATCTTGTAATGGGCCAACCTCCTAGTCATTAGATTTTTTATTAAATGTTTTTTTTTTATTTTACTGCTCAGTTGTAGTGAGTAACCATTTTAGTTTATGAAGTTGCTCAGAATTCTTTTAATGCTGACTAAAATACATATTTTTAAACCATAATTCATATTTAGCTTTAGATTTTTATAAGAGCTATAGGAGTTGACATGATATGTGTAAAACACATCTGATAGGGATATAATTTAATGAATTTGTCAAAAAATAGAAAGCTTACCAGTGCTTGAGCAGTATTCCCACCTTTTATAAACCAGAAAGTGATTCAGGGGTCTTTTGGGGTCCTTATAGCTAACCGTTTTGTTTGCCTGATTAAATCATGTTTTTGTAAAAATCTGATGGAGTTGATGGAAATCTGGGACACATCTTTAAATGGCCAATATTTTCCAAAAAAATGGTTTTAAACTTTTACTGAGAGCTAATTAAACACTAAACAACTGTCTGTAAAATCATGAGTGACGGTGAAATGCACATTGATGCTACAGTTTATTTGGAGCAGCTGTCCTCAGAGTTACTGTCTAATTATTTGAGAAAGCTGTTGAAGTAACTCCACCTTTAACAAACATCTTTGTGCTCTCTTCTTGCAGTACGACGTCATTGAAATTGAGGTAAGGCAAATGGAAAAACTGACAACCAAATGTCGAAAAATAAGATACCAAATAAGAGCAAATCTTTGTATTTTTTAAAGAACTAGTTGAGATTGGTTCAAATTGTGTTAAGTTACTTGAGAGAATGGGGTTGCGCTTCAACAATGGGATTCTCAGTGGAGTGCTAAACCCAAAATCCAATAAACCATCCAAAAAAGCAAAAAAGGTAGCACATCTCAAGTCTAGAAGGACAAAATACTCACATTTGAATTTTTTATTTGGCTCACATCACAAACAAACGCTTACGCGTTTCGGCACAAAGCCTTCATCAGAGCGTTTGTAATTATCAGCAGGTTCAACTTGATGATATACACAAGGTCAGAGAAAACACACAGCTGGGGGATGAACCCAATTATTCAAGAACCAATCACTTTTCTTTGTCTGTGCCTCAGATAGCTCTCTTCAATATAACATTACATGTCACAGAACATTATTATTGTCATCTTGAAACTGTGCCTTACATGTATATAAAAAAAAAAAAAAAAAAAAAAAGAGGATAAGTAAATAAATAATTAAATAAAATAAAATAAAGTAGTACTAAAAAAAAAAAAAAAAAAAAAAACGGGAAAAAACAAAACAAACATCATAATAATAATAATGTTCATGATAATAATAGAAAATAATAATAATAATATATATATATATATATATATATATATACACTACCGTTCAAAAGTTTGGGGTCACTTAGAAATTTCCTTATTTTTGAAAGAAAAGCACTGTTTTTTTCAATGAAGATAACTTTAAACTAATCAGAAATATACTCTATACATTGCTAATGTGGTAAATGACTATTCTAGCTGCAAATGTCTGGTTTTTGGTGCAATACCTACATAGGTGTATAGAGGCCCATTTCCAGCAACTATCACTCCAGTGCTCTAATGGTACAATGTGTTTGCTCATTGCATCAGAAGGCTAATGGATGATTAGAAAACCCTTGTGCAATCATGTTAGCATAGCTGAAAACAGTTTAGCTGGTTAGAGAAGCTATAAAACTGACCTCCCTTTGAGCAGGTTGAGTATCTGGAGCATCACATTTGTGGGGTCGATTAAAAGCTCAAAATGGCCAGAAAAAGAGAACTTTCATGTGAAACTCGACAGTCTATTCTTGTTCTTAGAAATGAAGGCTATTCCATGCGAGAAATTGCCAAGAACCTGAAGATTTCCTACTATTTCCTACTACTCCCTTCAGAGAACAGCACAAACAGGCTCTAACCAGAGTAGAAAAAGAAGTGGGAAGCCCCGCTGCACAACTGAGCAAGAAGATAAGTACATGAGAGTCTCTAGTTTGAGAAATAGACGGCTCACAGGTCCTCAACTGGCAGCTTCATTAAATAGTACCCGCAAAACGCCAGTGTCAACATCTACAGTGAAGAGGCAACTCCGGGATGCTGGCCTTCAGGGCAGAGTGGCAAAGAAAAAGCCATATCTGAGACTGGCCAATAAAAGAAAAAGATTAATAAAAAGAAACACAGACATTGGACAGAGGAATTGTTATGGATGGACGAATTGAAGTTTGAGGTGTTTGGATCACACAGAAGAACATTTGTGAGACGCAGAACAACTGAAAAGATGCTGGAAGAATGCCTGATGCCATCTGTCAAGCATGGTGGGGGTAACGTGATGGTCTGGGGTTGCTTTGGTGCTGGTAAGGTGGGAGATTTGTTCAGGGTAAAAAGGATTTTGAATAAGGAAGGCTATCACTCCATTTTGCAACGCCATGCCATACCCTGTGGACAGTGCTTGATTGGAGCCAATTTCATCCTACAAAAGGACAATGACCCAAAGCACACCTCCAAATTGTGCAAGAACTATTTAGAGAAGAAGCAGGCAGCTGGTATTCTATCTGTAATGGAGTGGCCAGTGCAGTCACTAGATCTAAACCCCATTGAGCTGTTGTGGGAGCAGCTTGACCGTATGGTACGCAAGAAGTGCCCATCCAGCCAATCCAACTTGTGGGAGGGGCTTCTAGAAGCGTGGGGTGAAATTTCTCCAGATTACCTCAACAAATTAACAGCTAGAATGCCTAAGGTCTGCAATGCTGTAATTGCTGCAAATGGAGGATTCTTTGACGAAAGCAAAGTTTGAAGGAAAAAATTATTATTTCAGAAACAAATCATTATTTCTAACCTTGTCAATGTCTTGACTATATTTTCTATTCATTTTACAACTCATGGTGGTAAATAAAAGTGTGACTTTTCATGGAAAACACAAAATTGTCTGGGTGACCCCAAACTTTTGAACGGTAGTGTGTGTGTGTATATATATATATATATATATATATATATATATATACATATATATATATATATATACACGCATACATATATATACATATACAGACACAGACACACACACACACACATACATATACATGTATATGTATATATATATATATATATATATATATATATATATATATATATATATATATATATATGTGTGTGTGTATATATATATATATATGTGTGTGTGTATATATATATATATATATGTGTGTATATATATATATATGTGTGTGTGTGTGTGTGTGTGTATATATATATATATATATATATATGTGTGTGTATATATATATATATATATATATATATGTGTGTGTATATATATATATATATATATATATATATATATATATATATGTATATGTATGTATATGTATATGTATGTATATATATGTATATATATGTATATATATACATATATATATATATGTATATGTGTGTATATATGTATACACATACATACATATATATACACACATCCACACATACATACATACATATACACATACATACACATACATACACATACATACATATATACATATTCTAACCCAGAAAACATTTCAAACTGAAGTCATCATTAAGCCCATTTGGTGCCATAGTGTTGAGTGTATATATCCAGAACATTTCTCTTTGGGACAGTTTCTTTAAAATGTCTCCTCCACGAGTGGGTATAGTGACTTTCTCAATCCCACAGAACCTCAATGAAGAGGGAGAACCATGGTTGGCTTCTGCATAATGTTTGGCAATTGCATAATCCATATTGCCTGTGCGGATTGCAGTTTTGTGCTCAGATATACGCTGTTTCAAAGGTCGTTTGGTCTGTCCCACATATGCTAGTCCACAGGGGCATGATAACATGTAAACCACATGGGTCGACTTACAGTTTATAAATTCCCGAATAGGAATTTTCCTCCCTGTGTGGGGATGATTAATTGACTTTGTATTTGTTGTATTATTGCAACAGGCACAATTGCCACATCTATACATACCAGTTGTTGTCAGCCATGTGGTTTTGTTTGGTGTCATGTTTTTGAACATGATGGTATTTTTGATAGTGGGTGCTCTCCTAAATGAGAAAAGCGGTGAAGACTTGCAGACGTCCTTCAAAGATGGTTCTGCTTGAAGTACATGCCAGTGTCTCATAATGATTTGTTTGATCTGTGACGCACAATGATTATATTCAGTGGAGAAGCAAGCCCGGCTTGGATTCCTTATTTTTTCAGTATTAGAGAGGAGATCAGAGCGGGGTGTGATGTTGGCACGTTGTATGGCTCTCTGAATTGAATTAGAGGCATAACCTCTTTCCATAAACCGGTTAGCCATAATACTTGTTTTGGATTGAAAATCATCAGGATCTGAACAGTTGCGCTTGAGCCTCAAAAACTGACCAACTGGAATATTGTCCTTTAGATGTTTAGGATGGTTGCTTGAAGCATGCAATATTGAATTGCGTTCCATCTCTTTACGGTATATAGAGGTATGGATGACTCCTGTTTCATCTTTATGTATTGTTAGATCCAAAAAATTAATTTTATCAGGGCTATGTTCACAGGTGAATTTTAAAAAACTTGAACTATTATTAACATATGATACAAAGTCCATTAGTTCACCCTGTGTCCCCTCCCAAAATAGTAAAATGTCATCAATGTAACGTTTATACAGTTTGATCTTCGAATGATATGGATTGTTATCAGGGTCATGTGTAACAGCTTCTTCCCATTTCCCCACCACCAATCCAGCCACAGAGGGTGCTGCTGCTGTCCCCATTGCAGTTCCAGCCTGTTGCAGGAACCACTTGGAGTCATACTGCATATAATTCCGACTCAGAACAAGGTGTAATAGCTCCAGCAGGAATGCATTGGGAATCACAGAACGACTTTTTTGGATCCACTCCGCCCATACCAAGGAGGAAGAGGAAAACGAGGCGGGGCAATCGAGGGAAGAGCACAGCCCAGGAGATCTCCAAGACAACTCAATCACCGGTAGTTAATCTGTCTAAAGTTTCACTCACTCCTCCCCAAATCTCAGTTTTGAGTAGAGGACTTTCATTTTCAGTTACTAATAAAGTTAATGCTTTCAATTTAAAAGTTGACACATATAAGTTTATGAGACAACTTCATTTGAAACATTTTTTTCTCCCCTTCAAAAAAATGTAACATACTCCACTGAACAGTCACCACAAATTGAAACTGTGCCAATTAAAACCTCTTTTTTTTCATCAAAGTCAACATTTTGCCCTTCAACTAATTTAAGTCCCATAATTGTGACGTTTAACAAATTAATTGAAAGAGATTTTGAGGAAATGTTCAAAAAGATAAAGGCCCTAAGTATTCTAACCTGAACCATGAGGAACGCAAAGCACTTGATGAATTGGAGAATCATCCTGAGATCATTATTCGTCCTGCTGATAAAGGAGGTGCAGTTGTTGTTCTGGATACTGAATATTATCATCATAAAATGCTTGAACATTTGACTAGCCCCGCATATATGAAACTAGAAAGGAACTGACAATTGACAATCTACTAAAAGTTGCATTTGAATCAAACTGGATTACAAATAAAGAGCATGCCTATTTGACTAATCAGTACCCTGTCACCCCTATTATTTACAGTCTCCCAAAATTCATAAACACCCAACAGAGCCTCCTCTTAGGCCAATAGTCTCAGGTAGAGGCTCTGTTACTGAACCATTATCAAAATATGTTGATTTCTTTTTGAATGATTTTGTGAAAGCTTTGCCTTCCCATCTTAGAGACACAAAGGATGTACTTAATTGTCTAAAGGATTGCATCTTGGATCAGAACATAATATTAGTGTCTCTTGATGTGGAAAATCTATATGGATGCATTCCCCATGATGATGCTTTGAACTCCGCTGCCCACTACCTATCCAAGAGGGACATAACACAAAATCCTCCCAATGCATTCCTGCTGGAGCTATTACACCTTGTTCTGAGTTGGAATTATATGCAGTATGACTCCAAGTGGTTCCTGCAACAGGCTGGAACTGCAATGGGGACAGCAGCAGCACCCTCTGTGGCTGGATTGGTGGTGGGGAAATGGGAAGAAGCTGTTACACATGACCCTGATAACAATCCATATCATTCGAAGATCAAACTGTATAAACGTTACATTGATGACATTTTACTATTTTGGGAGGGGACACAGGGTGAACTGATGGACTTTGTATCATATGTTAATAATAGTTCAAGTTTTTTAAAATTCACTTGTGAACATAGCCCTGATAAAATTAATTTTTTGGATCTAACAATACATAAAGATGAAACAGGAGTCATCCATACCTCTATATACCGTAAAGAGATGGAACGCAATTCAATATTGCATGCTTCAAGCAACCATCCTAAACATCTAAAGGACAATATTCCAGTTGGTCAGTTTTTGAGGCTCAAGCGCAACTGTTCAGATCCTGATGATTTTCAATCCAAAACAAGTATTATGGCTAACCGGTTTATGGAAAGAGGTTATGCCTCTAATTCAATTCAGAGAGCCATACAACGTGCCAACATCACACCCCGCTCTGATCTCCTCTCTAATACTGAAAAAATAAGGAATCCAAGCCGGGCTTGCTTCTCCACTGAATATAATCATTGTGCGTCACAGATCAAACAAATCATTATGAGACACTGGCATGTACTTCAAGCAGAACCATCTTTGAAGGACGTCTGCAAGTCTTCACCGCTTTTCTCATTTAGGAGAGCACCCACTATCAAAAATACCATCATGTTCAAAAACATGACACCAAACAAAACCACATGGCTGACAACAACTGGTATGTATAGATGTGGCAATTGTGCCTGTTGCAATAATACAACAAATACAAAGTCAATTAATCATCCCCACACAGGGAGGAAAATTCCTATTCGGGAATTTATAAACTGTAAGTCGACCCATGTGGTTTACATGTTATCATGCCCCTGTGGACTAGCATATGTGGGACAGACCAAACGACCTTTGAAACAGCGTATATCTGAGCACAAAACTGCAATCCGCACAGTCAATATGGATTATGCAATTGCCAAACATTATGCAGAAGCCAACCATGGTTCTCCCTCTTCATTGAGGTTCTGTGGGATTGAGAAAGTCACTATACCCACTCGTGGAGGAGACATTTTAAAGAAACTGTCCCAAAGAGAAATGTTCTGGATATATACACTCAACACTATGGCACCAAATGGGCTTAATGATGACTTCAGTTTGAAATGTTTTCTGGGTTAGAATATGTATATGTATGTGTATGTATGTATGTATGTGTGGATGTGTGTATATATATGTATGTATGTGTATACGTATATATATATATATATATATGTATATATATATATATATATATATATATATATATATATATATATATATATATAAATATGTGTGTGTGTGTGTGTGTGTGTGTGTGTGTGTGTGTGTGTATGTATATATGTATGCGTATATATATATTTTTTATTATTATTTTCTATTATTATCATGAACATTATTATTATTATGCTGTTTGTTTTGTTTTTTCCCGTTTTTTTTTTTTTTTTTTTAGTACTACTTTATTTTATTTTATTTAATTATTTATTTACTTATCCTCTTTTTTTTTTTTTTTTTTTTTTTTTTTTATACATGTAAGGCACAGTATCAAGATGACAATAATAATGTTCTGTGACATGTAATGTTATATTGAAGAGAGCTATCTGAGGCACAGACAAAGAAAAGTGATTGGTTCTTGAATAATTGGGTTCATCCCCCAGCTGTGTGTTTTCTCTGACCTTGTGTATATCATCAAGTTGAACCTGCTGATAATTACAAACGCTCTGATGAAGGCTTTGTGCCGAAACGCGTAAGCGTTTGTTTGTGATGTGAGCCAAATAAAAAACTCAAATGTGAGTATTTTTTCCTTCTAGGCTTGAGATGTGCTACCTTTTTTGATTTTTTGGATGTGTTAAGTTACTGTTTTCACATTCAGGATTGACAAGTAGATTTTTATGACATTTTGAGATGTCAAAATGTAATTTCCACTAGTGAAAACTAAAATGCTCCTAGTCAGCCCTGCTGATTAAAGGGCTTCCCATAGTTATCTCAACATCATGAGGACTTGTATGATCCAGCCAACAATGTAGTAATTTTGAGATCAGATTGTTAACAGCAGGATCAGCAAAATCCCCACTGTCGTCCTGTCCAAACATACTGTGAATACATGTTCTTTCCATTGATTTTATTTAACAGGATGTGAACCGAAACCGCATTGGACAGTGGCTCAACACCACGTCCAATGGTAAAATACTGCAGCTGTCTTACTCCTTGAACTCTGAGGCCCGTGAAGGAATCTACAGAGTTATTGTGTGGATTAAAGGAAATAAAATATATCAAGACTTCAAGGTGGAGAAATATGGTAAGTGCCATTCCTTTTTTCCTTCCACAGTTTATGACAAACAAAGAAGACTAACTCCTTACTTTGTCCTCAGTTTTGCCAAAATTTGATGTAAAAGTAAAGGTGTCTGATGAAATAAACATTGGACAGGAGGAAATCAGAGTGGAAGTCTGTGCAAAGTAAGTAATGAGACTTTGTCACAGATGGTGACTTGTGACATTTTTATGATTTAAAACAATCTGCACTGATGAATAAGTCATATGATATGTATCAGGTATACATATGGGCAGCCTGTACCAGGCAGTGTTGAAGTTGAGATATGCCTGCCTCCGGGGAGCCACTTTATTATTCCTGTCCAAGCTGGAGTCTCCACCCGATGCTTCAGTGAGACAAAGCAGGTACAGTTGCTATCGCTTCACTAGTCACAGAAACAAGTAGGGTCTTTATTTTACATTTTCTCAGTTTGAAAAGTCAGGTCTTTATTTCATATGAAGAACTTATAACTGCAGCTGCTCCTGTTCGAACTCCTTTGTTCCAGCATCAGCACAAAAGCAGTGGGCTCTATCTTACTTAATCTAAAGTGCAAGTTCAAGGCACAAGTCATAATGGTTTTAATTTATTCAAGGCATGTTCAAATCCACCTTTGCAGTCTTGCAGCAGGGCCACACGGGTATCCTGCTCTATCCGCCCTTTACGTATCCTGTGCAGAGTGGGATACACCTATCAGCTGTGCACAAGTGGCCTGATTAATTCATGGGTTTGTTTTAGACCAAACATGCAATAAACCAATCTTTTCAAATGAGGAGACAGATCTTAACATTTTAGTTATGATTTTCTCAGACACTTTCATGTACTGTAATAGATTTTACTGAAGGACATTTATCTTTGCAGTGAAAATCCCACTGAGAAGTGAGCATCCTTTAACTGTGTGAGTTACTGACACATTCTTTCATATAAAAATGTACTCTTCAAGTCATTTCTGATGCTTCAGTATCAGTTATCAAACAGCCTTTTAATATATTACTTCTACTAAATTTGGCTTCCTGTTTCATTCAGTAGAACTCAGGTTTAACTAGAAGAGTGCATTCGGTAGAGTGCAGATTCCTGCCAGACAAATGATAGTGAAGCACCTACTGCAATGCCAACAGAACTGTCAGATGCAACCAGCAGAGATTTGCAAAGTTCCACCAACATTAACATGACCTAGTGGCTGGTTAGGATGGCCATATAAAACAGAGCAGCCAAAAAATAAATAAAAAGTTGAGTTGCAGACTTTGAAGGAATCTAATATGGAGCTCACCACTATAGTGATCTGTAACTTTGAAGTTAATCAATGATATTAAGTTGATTTTTTGGCAAAATATTAGGTCTCACTATACATGTGTGATTCCAGTGAATAATTTCCAGTGAGGAACATGCTGTCTTCATTTAGAGACTATTTTGACAGAGGAGTGATAGAGGGCTGAACATTATGATGTCACAGTGACATTTGACCTTTTGGATGTAAAATGTTATCACCTCATCATTTTATTATATTAGATATATATGTTAAGTTTTGTCAAAAATAGGGTAGTCATTCTTGAGTTATGTCCATAATTTACTTGTTTATTTACTTGATGGGTGGTTTTTATAGACTGCGTTTGTTAAATGTCAAGTAATGATCAAATATGTGTAACACTGAAACTTCTCCCTCTTCAACCTGTCCCTTCACCACGATGTGAATGAAAATATTGGACTTCATTCTGAAATAAACCCAGGGGCCTCATCTATAAAAACAGACTTGCACATTGCAAACACCTCATTTATTTAGGTTTATGAATAAGAGCCAGACAAGCTCAGCTGGTTGGGTAAAATGATTTGTAGGGTAAACAATAGGTTTTTGATTTTTTTTTTTTTTTTCTGTACTATCTAGACTGAAAAGAATGGCTGTGTGACCTTTTTATTTGAGATACCCCCTTTCACTGAAGCCTACAAAGAGACATTGCATGATTACCTGCATCTCGAGGCCAGAGTGGAAGAGGAGGGGACAGGTAAGTTTCAGTTATCGTATTTTCAGAAAGATTGTGTTTTTGAAAGATGTTTCAACAATATGGCACACACACTGTTGGAACATGCAGGCTTTTCTTACAGGTATTTCACACTCACAAGAGAAAGTAATGACACTTTCTTATGTGGTTGGAATGCTGTCTTTTATTGATACACCCAAGGTTTATGAACAAGGATCAATTCTGGAAGGAAAAGTAAGTGAAAGATGCCGTCTTCACTTCTTCACTGTGAGGACTACAGTACAACTGAAGCCATGTGCATTCTCACTGATACACCTTTCTGCTTCCAACAGGTTAAAGCTGTTTACTTTAATAATACACCTATTCCTGACAAGCTGGCCTATCTATTTTCTCGTGGACGGTGGCAAACACATCTGCTGCAGAGTCTGAGAACTGACAGTGATGGAATTGCCACTTTCTCTTTAAACACATCCAACCACAGAGGAGACATCCATCTAACAGTAAGTGAATGACTATAATATTGAGGGTTAAATCTGGTACAGTAAAAGCTCCACTCAAGTATTTGTCAACAATATCCTGAAATGTCTAGAGTAAACCCAACAACACAAGTCAGTCATCACGTTGGTTGCCATTTGCCAATTCAGTATTCATTAGCTATGACCAAAACATTGAATATTATACAGATGAATGGACTATCTCTATATGGCTGACTCTACAAGACCAATGATAAACAACTCAACAGCTGAAACGCAAACTGCTTCCTAAATATGATCCAGTGGGTCAAGGATTCTGTATGTCCCTGTATTTCCCCAGCACTGGGCAGCAATGGCTGTGAACTGCTGATTGCTTCTCTAAACATTTGACTTGGCTGTGTAACATATGCATTGTTTGGATATATACATGTTGTACACAATACACATGTGTACACAATATGAGCTTCCACTGCTTTGTGGATGACACTCAGCTTTATGTCCAGATAAAACTCTGTGCTGGTTACTGATGCTGCATAGTATATCCTCAAATGTTTTGCTCATGTCAAGCACTGGATGTCCACAAATCCCCTTTAGTTCAATCACTCTGGTGTCTTGTCATTCATACTATCACTGATGATACGTCCAAGTGCACCACTAGTTGTATGAAACTACTATGTCAGTCTGGTTCGGCCAGTGAACTCCAAGAAGAGGCTGAGATGACATTTCCAAGTTGACTGGTGTGAAGGAGTGCATGGTACTTTTAGCTTTTGGGGCAATACTTATTACTTCATTGTCTAGACTTTTCGGAGTAATATTTGTTCTGATAGAATCTGAATATGGAGAGAAATGCTACCAGTGTAGAATCTGGCTGTTATTAAGGAATGCTCTGCTGCAACACCAGCTTGCTGAGGATTGTATTTTGATTGGCTTTATTTTAGCCAATATCAATCAATTGAAATACACTGGATAGGCACTGATGATGATCTGTAAGATGAGGCGGCAGTGGGCGGCAGTCTGTAAGGATTTGGCCTGGGAACCAAAGGGTCGCCATTTTAAGTCCCGCCAGGGAATCCCGCCAGTGACACCACCAGGCCGAGCTAAACCTGCTGCACCACTACTGTTGTTTTTGCTTGGTTTAAGAAGGAACTATTATGGCTGTGTGGGAACTACAAAATGGCCTACTCACAGTTGAAGGACAATATTCAACGGGTGAAATCCGAGCTTTGACAAAGGGATGAGATGATTGAAGAATTTGTTTCTGTAGCCGCTGCCCAGTCATAGTGGATTTCATTTATGCAGTCATCCGCAGTTGCTCCCCCAGCAGCCCAATTGTCCTTCTCCTTGATATCCCATATGGTGTTGGACTCTGCAGCCACCCTCCCCTGGCTGGCCTCGATGAATGCCAGCACCTTACTGGTCCGCCTGGAGGGTCCAGCGGCAGAGGAAAGTCAGTTCCCCCTAGTCTGAGCCGGACGTAGGGGCAACGGGTGCCACCTCCGCTGCATAGGACCTGGCTGCTACAATGCCGCCGCTGGCCTCCTAAACAGCCTCAGTTGGTCCTTGGATTCGCACCGGAGCAGGCCGAAAGTTCCACTTCACAGCTCTACACCTGATTGAGCTGACGCATTGTCCTTGCCGTCCTGGACGCAGGTGGTGCATCGTGACCACAAGAGGAATCCAGGTAGGATTTCTCCACACCCACCCTTTGATCTCTCTAACCGCTATACAATCCTGCGGGATGCGGCTCTGGGCCATTCTGATGATGCCCTTCCAGCCCTGATTCCATTCGGCTCGGACCTCTCTATGATGGTGGCTCCTCCCGGCGCTGCTGCTCCCTCACCACCTTCGGCAGCTGAGCTTGCTCCACCTGTGGCCCCCCCACCTGCGGCCGCTGCCCCATGTCCATTTGTGGTTACCCTATCCGCAGTGTCTTGTCCGCCCACTCCACCTGGAGCCAAGGCCGGTCCTGCAGCTGGTGTTAGTCGGGCCACTCGTCACTCCTCCACAGGGAGGGATCGCCGTAAAATACTGAAGGAGGCTGTCATGAAGCATTCAGGAGGGCATCACCGGGCCTCCTTGTCTGTGCACACCTGTCTGTCCATGCAGACCGGTCCGGACCCAACAACAGCAGAGGTAATTCAACGCCCTCTGTCCGGGCAATCCACCCGCACCTTCATCTCCATGTCCTCTCTTCCCCCCAAACACAATAATTATCAGTGACTCCATGACCAGGAACGTCTGCTTCATTAATGCTGTCACACACTGTCTCCCCGGTGCCACCGTCCCTGACGTCCTGGATAAACTCCTGTCCCTTCTGCCCTCACTGCCGAGCTCTATCATTTATTTTTTATATATTTATATTGACTTGACAACATCATGGTATGTCTCTGTAATCTCTGCCCTCTTCATTTGAACTTATTCTTAGTGTCGTGTTTTTCTAGTTTTACTATTCTTATTTATTTTACTGTGTTTTATTGTTTTTCCCATGTTTTAGTGTCTTTGCTTGTGTCTTGTTTTACTTCAGTCTTAGTTAACTCCTGTTTGGCCCTCTGTTGTTATTTTTCCTTGGTATCCTGCTCTTGTGCTCTTTTACTTTGTCTGTCAAAGCACTTTGTAAACTCTGTTTTTAAAAGGTGCTATATAAATAAAGTTATTATTATTAATAATTAATAATGCTACATAATAACATAATAGTTTTTATTGCTTGTGATGATCTCAACCACTGTTATAATTGTGGTTCTTTTCTACAATCCAGGCTAGCTTCACACCAAGGCTGGGGGCCTTCACACACAGGCTGTTGGACAGACATCAACGTCAACACTATGTGAGTGCTCATCAAACATTGTCCCCGGTCCGGCCGTCTTCTCCTCATTCTAAATCAGTCAGCTCTCTGAATGTGAAGAACAAGGAGAAACCACTTCCCTGTGACAAAGAAGAAAACATCTTCATCCAATATACAATAGCAGGAGAGAGCCAGGGCTCTGTGGATGTGATGTATTTGGTGAGTAGTGGGTGAAATGTGTTTATACCAACAACATATATGAGAAATGGAGAGGATCACAGCTCCCCAAAAGTGAAGCCAAAACATCTTGGTAGCCCTGTGGTGAGAGGAGTACAAGTCATAAATCCTTCCAGTGTGAATAGATCGGACATTGACTTAACTAAAACTTCATATCATGCTGATGTTTGTTTTGTAATATTTGGATTTAATAAATACCTATTTAATGATACAAAAATTAGGTTTTATGCCATGACTGACAGCTGAGCTCTGCTCACGACTTGATACCATGGTTCCAACGCTGGTTGCTACTACACAGACTGGCTCAAAATGAAGTCACCAGTGCAAGATGGCAGCACTCTCTTCCAGGGTATTTTGGCTTCATTTTTGAACGGTGGGAGAAAGTGTTGAGAATTAATCAATCTTTCTTTACAGTCATTGGTTAACACTTAGGACCCCCTCGAAAATGAAATGCTACATCTCAAGGGGCTATCCTTCAATAAATTCAAATTCAAATTCACTGTGATAAACTCTAACAGCAGAGATAGAACCTCCTGTTGAAGGGGCAAATACGACATGAGTAGTTAAGATTGGGGGATCGACTGCTGGGACTAAGTTGAACTGCAGCCGTTGTTATCTGTGTTGGTTGTTGTTAACCCAGAGAGGACAAAGGCTGTCCAGGTGATGGTTGTCCATTTCTGCTGTGGAAAAGTCAAGCACAAGAATTCATTGTCTCTAAGTGAAGTGTCCTTGTGTCGTGCGTGTTGTACACTGGCTCTTAAAAATGTCATGGTCAGAGCTGAGAAAATAATTTGAACCATTTTCCATTCAATTCTCCAGGTGTTATCCAGAGGAACTTTTGTCATGCAAGGATTTCAAAAGGTGGAAGTGCAAAATAATTCTGGTAGGTAAAGATGGTTTGAAAAATGAGTTACCAAGGATCAATAAAGTTAGATTTATAGACACCACTCTCGTGCCAGTTTTGTTTCACAATTAAAAGATTATTCTGTGGATTTCTTACTTCATGTTACACTTAGAGGAGAACGACAGGAGGGACAATAGGACTGACAGAAAATCTTCTTTTTCTTATTTTTCTAGAGATTCAGCCAGGTGATTCACATGGATAAAAAACATGATCATAAATCATGTTTTGGGGATGAGGGAATCAGTTTCCAACACCTAAACTTGTAGATGAATTTAGAATCTGTAAATGTGCATGTTTATTAATATATTTGATCATAACATTCAGTTTGCTGTTTCAGTGACTGAGGGGGAGGTGTCCTTTACATTGAAAGTGTCTCCAGAGACCACACCATATGTTCAGGTTGTGGCTTACACCGTCCTCCCCAGTGAAAATGTGATTGCCCACAGTGCTGACTTCTCGACTGAGAAATGTTTCAGTCACAAGGTCAGTGTGGAAAAATGACTGCATTTGAAGGTTAATTTGATCTTGTCAGATGTATGTGTGACATGATAATCAGTTCGGGCACTTTGAAAACCTCTGATTTAGCAACTTCAACTTCAGCTCAACTTGTTGTTAGAGCGTTGATGTTTAGTGTCCAACCTCTAACCTCAATACTCCCCAGAAGGAAGCATCGTTCAATTTCAGTTCGGATTTCAGGCACACCACAACATGTAATCTGCACTGTTGAACTTAAATAATGATCTCTTCGTAGCAGCCAATGGTGGTCACTTCTCAGTATTGGTTCTTTTATATCTCAGCACCACCTTTTGTGGACCACAGTGGACAGTGGACACAGTCCGATTAACTGATCGGACCAGGATCAGTCCTTGGTCCCATCCTATTCTCCATTTACATGCTTCCTCTAGGCAAAAGTATTCAGAACCACAATATCTCATTTAACTGTTCTGCAGTTAACATGCAGGTGTACCTGGTATGCACAAATGTGTATATGCTTATATGTGTACTCATTATTCATTCATTCATTCATTTTCTGTAACCGCTTAGTCTGTAAGGGTCGTGGGGCTGCTGGAGTCTATCTGACATTGGGTGAGAGTTCACCCCGGACAAGTCGCTGGACAAGTCGCCAGTTCATCACAGGGTTGACACATAGAGACAGACAACCACTCACACTCACATTCACACCTACGGGCAATTTAGAGTCACCAATTAACCCAGCATGCATGTCTTTGGACTGTGGGAGGAAGCCGGAGAACCCGGAGAGAACCCACACAGACACGGGGAGAACATGCAAACTCCCCACAGAGCCCCAGCCGGGGAGCTGGGGGATCGAACTCAGGACCTTCTTGCTGTGAAGCGGCAGTGCTAATACACTTTTTTTTTTTTTATCAAATTAAGCAAACATCTCCTCATGCTCCTCTAGCTCCCCATTCTGTGTGTGTATTGAAAAAGATCCCTGATGTTTCTACACAGCCCTGACTCTAAACAAAGTGGCTTGTATTGAGCCACACAAATCTCACAAATCAGCAACAGGTGACATCCATACTTGTGCACAGGACACGGGAGGAGGAGGGGAGAGAGCCTGACTGGTGCGTGATACACCAAGTGAATATTTGCCTTGTGTCACTCATATTTATTCACGGTTCCTTCTGTTAAGTGAAATTAGTGAGGATAAATCCCTTTTTAATCCTAAAAGTTTGAAACATTAACTCTGAGCTTCCCTTCTGCCAGTGAAGCAGTCCTCATCAGAGCAAAATCATTGACTGGTATTTCTTTTTTTAATATATATTTTTCTGGGCTTTTATACATTTATTGGATAGAACAGCTGAAGTGAGGACAGTAAATGGGTGAGTGGAGGGATGCATTGCAGCAAAGGGTCACAGGCAGGGGTCGAGCGCACAGTCACTGCAGAGGACGCTCAGCCTCAGTACATGGGGTGAATGCTCTACCAACAGAGCGACCAGGCCACCCACTCCAGTGTTTCCTCCTACAGGAGCTCCAGTCCTCTCTCCCCCAAAGCTCCGCTGCTCTCAGCAGCTGTCTGTCAGCTCTGTACCTCAGCTCTACACTGGTCCTCTCAATCCTTGTATTATTTATAGTAATAAAATATAACTGTCCCTCACTGAGGCTACAGGTAACTTTGGCTGCAGGCACACTGTACTCTGCCATATTGCTCAGGCATTACTGTTGTTTCTTTGGGAATGCATGTTCACAAATTTGCTTTTGTGTTCAAATATCAACTGTCTTTCTGCAAAATGACTCATCCCACCTTTAATGTGACTGTAACAGATGGGGCTCGTTTGTCTCTGTGTGGGGGTTATCAACCAAATCAGCTATTGATTGAATCTCATCATGGTTTATGATGGATATCTTTGAGAGCTGCAAAATTCCAGTTCACCACTGAGATCCATCTGCTTCCAGACAAACAAATGTATCTGCTCTGTCTGTCATCTAAAAAATAATTCTATGTACATATTGTAATAGCTACTTGTTTGTCTGTATGTGCATGTGTGTATGCATGGGTTTTTGTGTGTCAGGTGTCCTTGGAGTTTTCTCCATCCACAGCTGTACCAGGAGAAGAAACCACCCTGCAGGTGTCGGCCAATCCAGACTCTCTGTGTGGTGTGAGCGCCATTGACCAGAGCGTCCTCATCAAGGAGCCAGGAAAGATTCTGGATGTAGACAAGGTGACTGTTGAGATCAACCACAGCAGATGCATTATTTTATTTTTTTTATTGTGTTCCATGTTACAGTAGTGGGTGTGTAATCTAAACGTTATAGGTCTACATCCTGGAACTGGTTGGCAAAATGTGTTTTTAGGGAAAGTAAACAATAATGGTCTCCATTATTATCCAACTATTTCCTGCTAAAATAGAGAAAAACACTGAGCTCCCAAGTGAAGCTGGCCAGTAGGACAATGGTCAGTAAAACACAACATACACAAACACAATGTAAAAAGAAGTCTGTTTCTCTTGGTGCTAATAAATACATATCATAGATGCATTTAGAAAGCAAACAAATTTCTCAGCTTGGCTTAGTTAAGTCAATCGTCCAAGGTAACTTGGGCCTACACAATCTAACCAGGTTTTGAATATGTGAATTATACCGTCTAATTATAAACTGTGTTAATTGCTATCTTAAGACCCATTCAAACTGAGATTAACATGACATTACAGGTGAGGAATGAAAAATCTCCACAGTGCTGCTCTGTAATTTAACTCATAGTTCCAGACATCATTTTAACCATTGGGAAATTAAAGGATGTAATATGTTTGAAAATGGATAATCATCAATTAATTTTGGATATTTAGTCATTCATGTCCAAAAGAGAAAGCCGAAAACCTTCCAGGGAAGCACAAGAGAAGGCAAATGGGAAGAACAGGGAGGCGCTTATCTCTGAAGTCCACTGTGAATAAATGGCCATAAATCCCTAAAAATTACAGAAAAAAAGACACTTAAGAATTTCTCTGTTTTCTTCAGTATCAAAGTACTTCAGTCACAGCTGTTTTTATGTTCATGGGATGGTCCATTATTCTGAAACTCCAATGGTCTGAAAAATGTGACACTGAGTCGAAAAGCCAGTCATTATCCCAAAAACATTCTACCATTACTCCCAAGGCCCATGGCTCCTAACTTGTGAACATAATAGAGGTAACAACCCAAAGTTAGATTTCACAACATTTAGGACATGTTTATGATTGTTACCATGGCAGCAATGCATGTATGCAGTACAGGATAAAGATCTGTGGGATAAACAGGCTTTCAATCAAATGGGACATTTTACAGACTATTGGGGTTGGGGTCAGAATAACGGGCCATTGGAACAATGGGCTGTCACCATAGCAAACAGAAATTTGGAACTTGACATACTTTTAATCCTTTAGTGGTGCCCATTTTCAAAAATGTAAATGAATATAGGCTTCAGAAAAACACGGCTCAAAAGAGACATTTTGGACATTTGCATCTTATATGTTGTTGTTCCATCGTGTTAGCAAAAACATTTTGGCTCATTTTCTCACTCAGCTGATGAATGCAAATATGAAAGTGAAAGGGCAAGCAGGTCTTCACACAGATAATCCACTTTAAAATGGATGGACATTGCTTCGAATGAGATTTAAATCATGTGACAACCAAAAATGTTGTCAAATAAGAGCAGGTAATTTGGGGTTGTAATTATAACTGTTGTGTACCCACTCCAAACTGCATTAAAATCAATGACCAGGGCAAGTAACGTTAAAATCACCTCACCCCCCCAAGAGAAATAAACCCTGTCTGAATGGGCTTTTTTCTGATGCTTTGAAGATTTGCAAGTTGTAATTTGGACTCTTTCTCGTTAGGCTCATTCTATCTATACATACAGTAAATGCAATAAAACCATTGCTAGTAAAAAGCCAATACTTCATCATGCACCTGTTCAATGAGTGTTAACATGTAAACATATGGAGAGCAATATTTTAATCTGCTCTGCCCTCTGATCGACCACCGTTGTTTTACACAAGCGTAGTGCTCTGACTCGGGTAATAGGGAATTGAAACAAGCCAAAACGTAAGCTGTCTGTATGACAAAGAGCCCCTCCTCTTTCTGCCAGGCAGAGACCTGCAGGCAGTGAATCACCTCAGCATCAGAGGACAGAGGACAGGATGAAGATACTGTCTGATGTCTGTGCTCTTCATTCTTTCTAAACTTCACTCAGTGTTTTTATGTCCTGAATATGACTTTTTTTAAATGCAGGAAAGTAGTGTGGTGCATCTGACTTTTTCAAATTAAAATTTTAGATTTGATTCCAGTGAGAGATTTAGTTTATATAATGACTTTGCTGTTTTAAACAGCAGTTTACAGTTGCTGCTATAGTTACACTTAATCATGAAAATATTCAGTTCACACAGATTGAAATCTGTTCAAAAAGCTAGTCTGGCCTACATGATCTCTTTTTTTCTTTTAAGGCTACATTTTTTAAATAGGCAAATTAGTATGGCTGGTTACTGACCAGTAACTTGCAAAATGGTGATTAAAACCAACATGAAAAAGAATCATGATAAAATTGTGATTGTGATCCTGCCATGAACAAAACCAGGATGGGGCACCCCTGTAGCTCAGGTGGTAGAACATGCGCCCCATATACAGGCTATCAGTCCTCTGCAGGGGCCGTCCATTTCAGTCCCACCTGAGGCCTGTTTGCTGCATGTCGTCCCCTCTCTATCTCCCCCCTTTCCTGTCATATCTTCAGTTGTCATTATCCAATAAAGGCAAAAAGCCCAAAAAATACTGAAATTAAAATAAAAAATGAAAGACCAGGATATGTTATTTTTGCCATATTGCCCACCTCTATTTGCCATCACAACCTTCCATATTACATGACATAAACGAGTAACAGAGTAATCATTTCACAGAAGGAATGGCACTATTTTTACAGATGCACTTTCCAAACTGTATCACAATAAAAGAGTACCCATACCTGTCAGACAAAGAATAAATATTTATTTCATTTATAGCGTTGGCCAATACCTTTCTTTTCAGATATTTAACTTGTTGCCTGTTAGGAGAGCTTTCAGTATCCCAGATGATGTTGAAGACCCTCAACCATGTGTATATTGGCCCATATTTTCACACCCTGGACATGGCAAGAAAAATGATGCATACACAGTTTTCAAGGTAATTCTTATGCAACAATTTCTAAATTACACAAGTGATACCACAATACAGACCACACTTTAACATGACATATTTATGTCCTGCTGGTTCACCTAGAGTTTGGGCCTGAAGATGGCAACAAATCTGCTCCAAATGATGCCATCATGTGTGAGATTAAGTGAAGAAGAAGTATTCCTTACTGGTTGTAAGTTTTATGAGATCTCTTTCTCTGGCGTACAATTTATTGTTTCAAGTTTACCTCTGATTCTGGTTGAAAGTTATCCTCTTTCCTCAGCCGCTCCCAACATACATTCCAAATATGGCTCATATGATGCTTCACCACCAATACAGACGGTCCGTACTTTCTTCCCTGAGACTTGGATATGGAGCCTGGTGGAAGTTGGGTGAGCTTCTGTCACAAATCTCTTAGTCTCACATAGCCAGACCTCTCTCCACAGCACTCAGAGCTGGACAAAGGTCTGGCTTCCCACATGCACATTCTGCTATGGACGAAAAAAACACTGCCTTGATTGTATTTCTTTAAACCAATCATAACCATCGTGGGCAGAGCAAAGCCCAGGACACTGCTGCAAATTAGCATCAAGAGGGAACTTGTTTTGGTGGATTCTCTGTTCATTGGGAAGAAAGCGCTGACATTAAAATGGCTAAATCATCACAAAAGAAACGCTGTTGCTAGCTTGTTTTGTACCACTAACGTCCCAGATGCTTATTTGTCATTTTTAGCATGTAGGTTGCAGCTCAGAGGTTGTTGTTGTTGTTGTTGTTGTTGTTGTTGTTGTTGTTGTTGTTGTTGTTTTCCGAACACTCTGAAAACACAGATGTTGTGATGCTGACTGAAACTAAGCCACCAATGGCAGGCATATAAACAAAGTGTGCATCCTGTGAGTCAGACTACAAGACCCCTCAAATGACATGAATGTTTTTGATGTCCACATGGTGTGAGCCTCGATGCAGTTGCTTGTGTGTGTGTGTGTGTGTGTGTAGCAGTGCATGCAATGATGTCTCACAAACTCAGTCTGGTGCTAAATATTTATTTAAGATTTTCAGCAAAGTGCAAAAGTATCACTTTAGATTGACAGTTGCCACATGGCATTTTCTCTTTTCCTCCTAGACTACCATGGTGGCTGTTAACATTACATTATCTGCTAACTGGCTAACTAACACTGTTAATGCAGTGAGATGCTCATTAACACTTGACAAACTTGTGTACAGTGTAAGCATTGTCTTACTTCAAGATTCTTAAATAACATCACCAGTTTACCTGCAAAGTGCATCACAAGTATCACTTTACATTAATCATCGCTGCAGTTTTCTGTTTTCATCTTATACACAGAGATTTCATTAAAGACCTGCCTGTGACTCTCCCTGTGCATACGCTGCTTGTGTAACCCCACTGACACCTGGTGGCAATTTACTGGTGCTACAGCTTAACAATAACACTGCAATTAAATGCATGGAACCCTAACATTTTAACATAAGTAACCACATTCTCCACATAAACACATAAAACACATAGGATACGTAACACACCCTCTTAACTTATATTACATAAAATAAATTATTCTGTTTAATGAGCTACCCTAACCCTAACCCACATACACAACCAATGGACCTGCTGCTTGTCCCCAGCTAATCTTACATACCACTTACTACTGACTGTATGCTGACAGACCTCTGTTATTCACAATTATGGAAAACTTTTGAAAAACTCCATCTTTTGCCTGGTGAACACAGTGGCACGCAGTGCTGCTGTCATTGCTGTTTTCTAACTGACGCAATTATAATTTTCTCACCCAGCGCCCATGTTGTGTAGGTAGCAAATGTACTTGCACCTATCTGTGCATCCATGGATGTGCTGGTCTGAAAATGCGGTGTGTTCAGGTGCATTGCTATCTTGAAGCAGTAGAAAATATTGTCAGCTTGGGTTAGGCGACATGTTAAAATTTTTAACCATCATCAGCCCAGCAATCAGGGATTGGTGATATATTCACTCTCCTCTCTCACCTCCTCTTGAGTCTCAGCTGTGTACGTTCACTATGTCCAGTCAGCAAACTAATCCCACAAAGTGTCAAGAAATGAAACATTCTCACACTTATTTTCTTTATTAAACGGAGAAATATGACCGTGCACCGTCTGAATTCAAGTTTATCTCTTTTACCAATCTAAGATTAGCTTAATTGACTTATTAGGTTTTTGTAAAACACACCTCCAACAATCACCAACTCTGGTTTGATCCAAATAAATCCTGAATTCACTGTGTCAGATATTTAAAGATGTTGGTTTTACAGGCTGCCACTCTCTGAGTGGGCGTGTACTGTACTGGTGGCTGAGAGCGTGTCATGGAGATGTGGCTGTCACTGCTCAGACCATTATATTAACCAAATAATATAACAAATATATTTTTTAAAAATCGCAAAAACAAATCACTCAAAAAACAAAACAAAACAAAACAAAAAAAACATCGGCAATGGATTCAGCCCATTGCTGATAGGTGATATATTTGTCCAGTCGCCCAACCCTGGTGTCAACCAACAAAAGCCTGGTTTAAAGTCTATGGCGCAGTATTTTCCTGCTATTTAAAGGACACACTGGGTCCCATGTGAGAACATTTTCATATTCTTGTCTTAAATTTCTCTTACTTTTTTCGTATGAAGGGCTCAGCAGGGGTCAGCAATGGAATTAAAATACCTGCTAAACCAAAGGAAAAGGAACAGGAAAAGTGAATGCTGTAAATGCTGTGTCCCCGGAGGGTCAGACTGTCACTGAAGTAAAGAAGAAATGTCTCAATACAAAAATGACTGAAGAGAAAAAAAGAAAACGACTCACCACAGCTACAGTAAGGGGCGATCGATGACTGCAGCAGGAGGAGAGAGTTAAGGGGAAGTTTTCATCACAGAGACAGAGGACAGAATAAGTGCTTTTAGGACACTACTGTTAATTTAATGCTTGGATAGACAAGATGTAGATGTAGATGTATATACATTAGTTAAGCTATAAATCAACAAATATGCCTAGAGTCTACTGCGAAATCAGCGAATTGTGACACTAATGCGCAATAAAATCCCATCAATGGACTCATATAGTGTGCAGTATGTTCAAATACTGTCGACCGATACAGCACAATAAATGAGGTTTGTTAATATTTCCCTGTTTTTCTTCACCTTTGTAAAGCGGAAGCCGATCCTGCATTCAGGAGCCACCTGCTCTGCTCATCCAGCAACCACAGACAGGCAGTGATGATAAATCTTTTAAACTGAGAAAGTGTTTAAAACACGGCATCAGTGTCCTTTTAATTGATGTTACCTGGTACCCATCACTGCTGTGAAGAAATTATAAACATACACATATCATGTAACCTCATCATTTCTGTTTTGTTCTGTTGAGACACTGCCTACCCTGACCACACATCACTGAGAGATAGTAAAAGTATGTTCCTCTAACTCGCAGTATGTGTCTGTGTGTTGTTGTGTTTGTGCTGATCCAGAGAGTCTGGAACAACGAATGTGTCCTTCACTGTACCGGACACCATCACCACCTGGGAGACGGAGGCTTTCTGTTTGTCCTCTGAAGGTTTTGGCTTGGCTCCTCGTAAGGAGCTGACCGTCTTCCAGCCCTTCTTCCTCGAGCTCAGCCTGCCGTACTCCATCATCCGCGGGGAGAACTTTGAACTCAAAGCAACTGTCTTCAACTACCTGTCCAGCTGCATCATGGTAATCAATGCTTTTACACTCACAGTGACATTACGACTTATTGTATGTGCTGAAGGACAGAGTGCATGAACTGGAGTCAACATATCTATACTCCAAAGATACTGGTGAAGTTACATATTATTTGAAACAAACTTCCCATCCTAAAAAAAGAGGGCACTGAGCATAGACCACTAATGACTCAGTGTTCTTTGATGTGAGCTGTTTTAATCATCCATCCACCCAACATCCTTCATGTGTAAACTTTGTCGATCCTTATGCTGCTTCTTTCATAATTACTATGTCCACTAGGGGACATACATATCAGTTAGAATGAGCTGTTTGCACATGCAACCAACACACACATCTTTGTGGTGATGATGGGCTGTTCAAAACACATGCAGTTGGTTTGTTAGTAACCTGAGCTGCTAAACCAGTGATGTAAAGAGTAGAAATGCTGGTCTGGTTAAAATAGAAATGCTTCGTGAAAATGTAATCATTCTCTATAATTTTTCTTCTACGGGTCCAGACAGGACGGTGTCTGGGTCTCAATACTACAGGATGGAGAGGGGGGATGACAGGTTAACAAAGGGAATGTATTTTGGTCATTTTGCGATGACATCTTACCTTGTGAGATACCAAGATCATGCGAGGATCCATCTTGCCAGGCTTCAAGTTATCCGTTTGGGTCTGCAACAAAGTGGTACAGCCAAACAGCGCCCTAGTGGGGACTACTGAACGCTATGGGCATGGTTTTAGGTGTGACAAAAGCGAGAAGTGTCCATGGAAACATCTGTCCAAAACCATCTAGCATGCTCAAGTCCCCAACTGACAATACATTTCTGTAACTTTAACAGTTTAAAAGTGAGATTGTATTTCTTGAACAGGTCACTGTGACTGCAGCCCCGTCTTTAGATTACACCCTCACCCCTCTCTCTGGTGACCAGTACACATCCTGTCTCTGTGCCAACGTTCGTAAAACCCTCAGATGGACCATGACCCCCACTGTCTTAGGTAAATGTTTATCATTGTGTCCAGAATTATTGACAACCCTGTCAGACAGTTCATAAATCTTTGCATGCAAACTGTAAATCCAAAATCAATAGTGTTTTTAAGAATTAATACAGTATCATTGAACATAATATCACAATACTCAAGTGTATCAGTATTTTCATACAGCACCACTAACTTCATGGTCTCCGTGGTGACCACAGAGTAATGAGGTCATTGATGTTCATGCAGAGTTTGTGATTTTTTCAGGTGTTGTGAATGTGACTGTGACTGCTGAGGCTGTGGCGTCCCATGTGTCATGTGACAATGAGATTGTGAGCGTACCAGAGAGGGGTCGCATTGATGTGGTCACACGGCCGCTCATAGTAAAGGTGAGCACCTGAAGGCAAGATGACAAAAGTTTAACCCATAACTAATAACCTTACATTGAATGGGTTGAACGCGTATACTTAGAATTTTTTTTCATCCTATTCGAGATTGCAGAGCTTCTTATTTTGAGACAATGAAGTAATTAACCCATTGTCACAAGAGGACGAGCTTTGTTATCTCAAGATAACAAAAATAATTAACTCATGATCTCCAGAGAACATTTTTGAGATAATTTTCATTTACTAAATCGAGCAGGAGAGAAAAGGAAAAGGTATGAAACAAAAAACCTGAAGGACATATTAAGGTTGGTCTCATTCATGGTAGGAAATTCAGGACCCTTTATAAACAACTGGAAAATGAACATTTTATGCATTGCAACAAAATTCACTAAGACAAAATGCTTGCACTTTCATTTATGGATTTTCTGTATGAATTATTTTGATTTAATTCAGTTCTACAGCACATGAAAACACTGTGTTCTAGTTGTATGCTAAATATTTCTAAATGTTAAAAAATGAAAAAAGAAAACAACAAGCCCAGCCCTTCTTGGCTTCTGCAGAAATGACTTTTTGTTTTCTTATGACAACAGGTTGATTGAAGTTTAAAAAATTATTACACCATCAAAAAAAATGATTGTACAGCACAAACATTCTTAGTTTCTCTGCATGTGCACGTGTGCAAATTAAATGATTTTCCTTCTCCTTGTGATCCCCAGGTAAAGACATGAAAAAACTATCTGCAAGTACAGCCATTGTTGCCTCTGTAGAAACAACCTTTTGTCTTTTCATTATAACAAGTCAATTGTCTCATTATCTTGAGATAAAAAAGTTTGTTTTCCTGAAATTCCGAAAATAAATGAATCCGGAAATGAATCCAGATGAGCTTTGTTATTTCAACACAACAAAGTGATTAATGTATTATCTTGAAATAACATTAAGAAAATAATTGCAAGAACGACTCTTCTCAGGTTCACAAAACATGCTCATGTGCACATGCTCATGTTTCACCTCCTTTCCTTTCAGGCTGAGGGAACTGAGGTGACAAAAACTTCCAACTGGCTGCTCTGTCCAAAAGGTCAGTATGGTTTGACCCAGGAGATTTTATGCTTAGGTCCATTAGGTGTGTGTGTGTGTGTGTGTGTGTGTGTGTGTGTGTGTGTGTGTGTGTGTGTGTGTGTGTGTGTGTGTGTGTGTCTGTGTGTTCAGCAGGTGTGGTTATGTTACCTTGTAGACATGGTCTTTTTCTGACTTGTTTAATGATGTAGATGTTTCTGTACCAGTGCTCATACATGTGTCGTGTTTATTTCTGTACCCAGGGGAGGCTTTGACAGAGGAATTAGAGCTACAACTCCCTGAGAATGTGATTAATGGATCTGCCCGTGCTTCGGTATCAGTGCTGGGTAATTAGATTACTCAATTTTTATTCACTGTAGCTTTAACATAAAGATATGTATATACATATGTATATATGTGTGTGTATATGTATATATATATATATATATATATATATATATATATATATATATATATATATATATATATATATATATATATATATATATATACATATATATGTACACATATATATATATATATATATATACATATATATGTACACATATATACACATATATGTATACATATATATTGTATACACATGCACACACACACACACACACACACACACACATACATACATATACATATATATATTTAAAGCCATGCCGGCTCAGACATCGCCTGGTCCAACAAGGTCCACGTTAGGTGTTGAAGAACCAAGACGTCATGACGAGAAGTTGGCTACTGGAACACAACATACTTGGAGCAGGGCAGAGAACAAGACACTGCTGGAAGGCTACTACACCAACAACCCCAGTGAGAGGGGGTATATGAAGAGGATGTGGGACATATGGATGCTTTGAAACCCCACATCTATGAAGACTGCAAAGCAACTTGTAACTCTAGAACTAGAGATTGATGAGGTACAATGTGCCTTCATCAAGAACTTGGTGGGGTCGTGGAAGACACAGCCAATTCCAGACGTGAGCATCAAATGTGGTATATACCAAGGAGATGCGCTGTCACCCCAGCTGTTTTGCATAGACCTGAACCCCCTCAGCCAGATCATTACCAAGAGTGGCTTTGGATACTGATTTCGAGTGGGACAACAATCAGCCACCTCCTCTACATGGATGACATCAAGCGGTATGCCAAGAATGAGCGTGACATCAACTCCCTGATTCACCTCACCAGGATATACAGCAATGACATCGGGATGTCATTCGGACAGGATAAGTGTGGATGGATGGTGTGCAGAAGAGAGAAGATGATCATCACTGAAGGGCCTGAACTACCTGAAGGCAACATAGCAGATGTTCAGGACAGCTACAAATACCTGAGGATCCTGCAGGCAAATGGCAATCATGAGGAGGCAGCACAGAGATCAGCCATATCTTCTACCTTCAGAGGGTGAGGCAGGTCCTGAAGAGTCAGCTGATAACCTGCTGGTATAATTTCCTGGCCACTGGACGAAATGGAAGCCACTGATATCAAGACAAGGAAGCTCCTTACGATGCATGGAGGGTTTCACCCTAAGTCCAGCATCCTGAAACTATAGGCTAAGCGGAAAACAGGAGGCCGCGGACTAGTGAGTGTCAGAGCCACTATCCAGGAGGAAACAGCAAACCTGTGGGAGTACATCAGGAAGATGGCCCCCAATGATGACCTGCTGAGTGAATACCTCAAGCAGCAGAAGCCCAGTAAAGAGGAGCCAGAAGGGTTGGCATGGACAGGCAAGCCCCTGCATGGCATGTACCACCAACAGCTTGAGGAAGTGGCTGACATAGTGAAAATGTACCAGTGGCTGGAAAAGGCTGGACTGAAAGACGGCACAGAGGCACTGATCATGGCCGCACAAGAGCAAGCCTTGAACACAAGGTCAATAGAGGCCGGGATCTACCACAACAGACAAGACCCTAAATGCAGGCTGTGCATGCTCATGAATTATTTTCAGCCAATTAATTGGTTGATTATTTTCTCAATCAAATGATTAGTAGTTATTTGCCTATAACATGCCAGAAAATGGTGAAACATGTTGATTAGTGTTTCCCAAAGTCCATTATTTCACCCTCATATGTCTTGTTATTCAGTTTACTGGCATTTAAGAAGCTGAAATCAGAGAATTTGTACTTTTTCTGAAAAATGTACTGACACTGATTAATTATTATTATCAAAATAGTTGGCAATTAATTTGATAATCCATTAATCATTGCAGCTCTACAAAAGTATTTTAGATCCTGCAGTTTACATACATGTAGACTGACTTGCAGTCCTCTTCTCTGTCTGTGTTGACACAATGCTGCATACATTGGTGTGTTACTGCCACCTGCTGGTCAGTGGAGTAGTCCGATTTACTGCATCACCTGAGTGTGCATAAAAACCTCCTCCCTTGCACTACTGGAGGTCTAAAACTCCTCAGGTTACCTTTAAAAATGGCTGTCCAATGTCAACACTTAGTATTAATCTGTTCCTATGGAGCTTGAATGACCTCTGTGCACAGGTTAATGTCAATTATTGTATATTTCTGTGCTCTACATGCTGTCATATTGTTTGTGTTCTTATATGTTTTTCCTTTGTTTTTATGTTTGCTGTGACACAAATTGCCCTCTTGGAAAAATGTGTTTTTGTGCAGGCGACATCCTGGGCCGAGCCCTGAAGAACCTGGATGGACTGCTGAAGATGCCATATGGATGTGGGGAGCAGAACATGGTGCTGCTGGCTCCTAACATCTACATCCTCCAGTACCTGAAAGACACCCAGCAGCTGACCACAGCCATCATGGAAAAAGCTACCAACTTCCTGACCAGTGGTGAGTCTCTGTTAGTGTCATCTTACAGCCAAGACAAAAACTAAAAAACAAACTTATAATTCCAACAAATGGATTACCACCATGGGACAGTTAGCCATATGCTACCACCTGGAGGTCAACTGGTTCTTTGTTATGCTCTTGTCCAACCACCTCTCCATTTCCTCCCATGGTATGAAAATGAGGCCAAAATATCCCTGATATGAGCACTGTCATCTTGCACTGTTGATGTCATTTGGAGCCAGATTCTGTGCAGTAGTGACCAGTGTTGGAGCTGCAGTATTGATTTCCGGCCCATACAGCCGGCTGACTCAATCATAAACAGGAATCAGCTATGGCATAGCTGGTATGGCATAAAACCCTGTTTTATATAATTAAATTAACTAATCAAAATCCAACTGATCAGAAAAATGAACACTTGAACATGAAACAGTATGATAAGAACTACCTAAACTTACCTAAAACCTAAAATTTGGCCAATGTCCGTTCTATAAACATTGGAAGGCAGTGCAGTCAGCCACCAGGGGGTGACTAAGATGCTTTGGCTTCACTTTTGGGGAAGGGATCCTCTGCATTTCTTACATAAAGCACTGAAGTGTCTACACAAGCTGGGGCAATGTTGGACTACTGTTGTAATATTGGGGGATAGTTGAGAGAAACTGTGTGAAGATTAAACCTCAATTGAAACCAAGCAAGAAGAGAAGTATGTTTTTTCATGTTGCTTTTTGTGGAAGTTTATACTTCAGCATGAGCTGCGTTAGAACTGAGCTTTGTTTGTGAGCAGAGGCCGGTGTGACCCTTGTTGTATGTAATGCGAATATGTGTATGTTGTTGCTGTGTCTAAATATACTTGATAGACGTGCTGTAAGGCTTTGAATGCATGGTGGAATTGCATAGCAGCATGGACAGTTTCAGGGTTACTGCCAGAAACATTCTACTATTACCACTACAGACATTTAATATTGTCAGTGACATTTCAGAGAGGTTAAATAACAAGAATGTAAGGTTTCAAAGTCAAAGAATACATTTAATAATCAGTGCAAATTATAAGAAACAAAATCAGCACAGGCAACATTTTTCTGCTTTGCATAGACATCTGTTCATGAATCATCGCCTTTACAGGTTGTGCAAACTTGTGTTTTTTAACTACAGAGAAATTAAGTGAAGTGTTTAAGGTTTTTAAGGTTTTCAAGGCTTTTGCAAAGCATCATCATCTGAGCTTTATCACAACCACATATAAATAATCATGTGACATGATTCTCTTTCTCTCACAGAGTCTCTCTCATTGACTGTCCCTTCACTTCCCTGTTCTTCTATTTGTGGATTGTTTTGACCTTTCAATCAGCTCTGCTCTGTATCATAACCATGGACAGGCTCCCCTGGTGGCACCCAGTGCTATGACCCTCTAAATTATCTCGTACCCAAGAGACCGAACACAATCAAATGAGCCAAGAGTTGCAAGAAACCATGTGTTTTTTTTTTATTGAAATAAAAGATAGACATGCAATGTGACCATCTCAAAGACCTACAGCCAAAGAACCCCCCCCCCCAACTAACTAAATATTGGTGGGCCAGCCAAAAAGAACAAAGGACTGGGAGCCACCCACTGTCCAGCCCATATGGGGCCAGCAGAACTATCCTAACATAAACAAACTAAAGCCACGAAAACTTAACTACTGGACCCACCAGAAACAAAAAGGAAAAAGAAAACCAAAAGTAACTACATGGGGTCACACAACAACCAAATCCGCTGCTGATCCCAGGCCAGAAGGAAGAAAGAGAATGAGCAGCAGTCCCATCCCCTTCTTTATAGATGCCTTGATCAGTGAGCAGTCAGACCTGTAGGGAAGGAGGCAGACACAGAGTGAGACAGGATCAGGCTGATCAGCAAGAGGGTGGGGAGCATGTATCACCCATAACAAGCCGCACAGACAACGGTCAGTTAAAATAGATAAATGTTCTAAAATTGTAATGTAATGAGAAAATACACATACAACACTGGTGTCTTTATTATTATTTCAAAAACCTGATGTTTCCCTTAAAGCAAGTTTTCAGGGGAGCTCATGTCCTTTTCAGGGGAGCTGAACTCCCCTTAGCTCCCTCATAATTTGAACCATGAATATAGATATGTGTGAAAAAGAAATGGTCAAACTGCAGGCATTCATGTGCTTGGCAATGTTGAGTAAGTGTGATGAACACCCATTTAGACTGCAGGTAGAGTCACTCAGTGCACTGTGGCTGATTTCATTAATCTGCAGATAACGTGCTGATTTTTTTCCCATCCACCAACTGACTGATTGAAAAGTGTGTAGAATCTCAGACAACTGGGATTTTCTTTGGTTGACTACAGCCCTAGTATATACCTATAAAATAGGGATGTAACAATTCATTTATGCATCTGATGCATCAGGCTTTAAGGTGTAAGATACGAGTGCATTGGCTCAGATGGTCTGTAAGAGTGAAAAGCTGAGTGAGTCAAAAAAAAACCAAAACATATAAGTGACAGTATCTCATTTACACAAGACATTCCTAAGAAGATGTTAACTGTGATGTCCCCTTCTCTCTGTCTCTCCTGGTACAGGGTTTAGTAACACAATCAGGATTTTTTTATGCAACTGATAGTACCATACAAATATAGCATTAACAGAATCAAAACGCAAAGATTCACACATTGCATCATTTCGTACCGTATTGTGACAGGGCTGAATTGTATCAAACCGAATCACTGCCTATTTAAAAATTTTGAAGCTATATTGTATCGTTGAATATGTATTGAGATATGTATCAAATCACCTCAGTTAGTGAGATACACACCCCTACTACATAATGTATAGATTTGATGGTTGGAGTCAATGTAACAATAAATGCTGTCTTTCACCAAATTCTTTTACTATTAATCTTTTATTTGCATGTCATCATTATTATACAGGCTACCAGAGGCAGCTGAACTACAAGCACAATGATGGTGCTTACAGCACCTTTGGAACAGGAGAGGGGAACACCTGGTGAGAACATTACTGAATCACAGGGATGTCTATCTGTAGACACACCCAAAGAACAACACATTAAACACTGAAGTGCAGTGCTGATTATGTGGATTCTGGTTATGATTAGTGTATCATGGTGACTGATGACACAGACACATCTGATCCTGTTTAACTTGTTAACTACAGGTTGACAGCTTTTGTGCTGAGATCTTTTGTCAAAGCACAGTCTTTCGTCTACATTGACCCAGCAAAGATCAAACAGTCTAGGACTTGGTTGAAGAGAAAACAACGAGATACAGGCTGTTTTGAACTGTCTGGAAAACTCTTTAACAACAGAATGAAGGTAATCTGAAAGTCTTTCTGAAAATGATCGTTTGTCACATCATCACCGCCTCACTAGTAGTTCATTTGTCTTTTGTGTACTTTGGGATTGACTGCTCAAGTTTTCATATGGATCCAGAAAATAGTGTTGATAATCAGTGAGAGCAGTGGTTTCAGTCCTAAGATTCTGTGCCATCCTGGATCTTGGAGATAGTCATGCTTTTAATTCCTCCTGATGCTTCCTGTCTACAGGGTGGTGTCTCAGATGAAGTGGCTCTCAGTGCTTACATCACTGCTGCCTTCTTGGAGATGAACATGTCAGTAACTGTAAGTATAAGAATCTGGTTTCTCTTTCACTAAGATCAGTGTTGTGCAAGCTTAAAGTAATTAGTTACTTGGGAAAGTTAATTTTTAATGTTTGCAGTAATTCTGTTATTTATTCACACATAGCTATATTATTTTGGAGACAGTCAAATTTTCATCTTTCATTGCATTATCACTGATAGGAGTTATTCATTCTTCTGACCACTAGAGGGCAGCAACAACAAGTGTTTTCACATGTAAGCTACACTTAGATTGCCGATGGTTTAGACAGTAGGATGGAGTAGAAGAAGACCACAGATGGTGCTGGATGTACATGTTAACCAAGCGTTGCTACAGTAGTTAATAATGATGTAATGAACGATTTATGTTGCAATATTATGTAAAAAGAGCTCCTCACCCGCACACACACATGCGCATGCACACACAAAGTTTGCAAAGATTGCTGATACAGCCACATCATGCACTAATGCATAAACACCATCAAGACAGAAGTTTAAAAACCACAGCACAGACACACACCACAGTACATTATAGCAGCTATCAGCAGGATCACCAGCAGATCTTCATTTATGTCACGTCACGTCATGTGTTTTCGGTCACTTTACATTAAAATTTGATTGGCTGATGATACGGCTGTGATGCGTTTACACAGCATTCAGAAATATAGGAAACCCCAGCTCTGCCTCACATTCATTCTGGATACATTATAGTAGCTTACTGAAAAAGTGATTGAATTCAGACGTACATTAATGTAATTATGAAAAAACATCTGATTTTGATTTTGACAGAGCCAGCAAATTCAGAATGAGTGTAAAAACAGGAACGCTTTTCAGTTTGAACATTAAATATCTTGTCATTATACTTCACATTTTTTCAGAGCATCCTAATTTTTTTGGGAATTAGGGTTGTTGCAGGGATAAGTAAGAGAAAACAGGCAGTTTCTTTGAGAAGTACAGTGTATTTTGGGTTTAGCAGCATTATATGTGAGTGGTAATGACTACATAATTTTTGTGTATGTCTTATTATCGTCCTGTAAAATAAAGTGCAACCATTATTTCTACATGGTTCCCAATTGATTTTACATCATATAACTGACAGCAATGAAGTTTCTGTTAGTATTTATGGACAAAAGAAAACCCTGTTAATAATTGTTAGAGATGATCAAAACCTCTTTTTATCTTGTTTTTTCTTCTTTTACAGCATCATGTACTGAGAAGGAGCTTGTCTTGTCTCAGGGAGTCCATCAGTGACCTCAGCAACACCTACACTACAGCTCTGCTGGCATATGTCTTCACCCTGGCTGGAGACATGGAGACCCGTGCTCACCTTCTGCAGCATCTGGACACAGTTGCCATACAACAAGGTGAGTCGTCCTCCTGAAACAAATCATTACTGTCTCATTACTGCTGTGGTAGCTTACCTTGTGCCTGTGTATGGATGGATGTTTGTAGGAGGTTTCCTCCACTGGTCTCAGACAGCAACAGAAACATCAGCCTCTCTGTCTGTGGAGATCAGCTCCTACGTGCTGCTGGCCAAACTCAGTGCTTCTCCTACAGCTGAAGACCTGGCCTACGCCATCCGCATTGTCAGATGGCTCACAGGGCAGCAGAACCAATATGGAGGCTTCTCGTCTACACAGGTACGACCCAAACAGCTGGAGCTGAGGCAGAGCAGCTGCACAGTCGACAATTTTACTGTCATTATTAGAGTTCAGACCCTGAGCCTCTGTGGCGATTACATACATGCTGCATTGCTGGTTTATTATTAGACAGATGTTATTTGCACCTGGGGTGGAATAGGTAATGTGGGTAGTTAGACCTGGGTTTGTATTGCCTTGCATGGCAGAGACAAACACCCAGGTGTCCATAGCTAACAATGCCATTTGCAACCAGGATGTAAATAGTCAATGTGGCTAATAAGTCAATTAAGTCTAAAAGTATTATCAATAATTGGGTAATCAACTGTTAAAAATGGATTCAAGTTGAATTTTAGTGAAATGTAGGTCAACATGTCAGCATAAGCAAACTTTTGCCGGTTTATTTCCCCTACATGACCACTTGACTCGCGGAATAGCTGCTGTGTGACTATTCTCACGCGGGTGCAAATAGTCACTCTGTTATTATTATTGCTGGAGGAGATCATGCGATGGGTATGCATGTGTGTTAGGTGAAGCTGAATCAGCAGAACTGTCTTGTTCTGTCCACAGCGGAAGTCACGTACCACTGACCCATCAGCTTCATACTTTTGTGCTCATTTATCCAAAAGAGTTCTTTTTTAACCTCAACAACGTAAAATAGCATGATTCAGGGCTCAAGACTAAGGATTGGCCACTTGTCTGGGGCACAAAAAGTGCCACTTTGGGCAAGTTGTAAAAAAGACTTAAACTATTAAACTTTTTTTCTTAGTTAGTAGATTTCTGACCTCCAGTCACCTCCAAGAAAATGTTATTACTGTAAAATGTTAGGAACAATTGTCTTAAAACCAATATTTGTTGAATTTTAGTTGATCTTATAGATGATTATAACCATTAAATATGAGTTACTGGAAATATCTGCTGTAACTGAGGTCCAACTTCTGTGTGTGTGTGTGTGTGTGTGTGTGTGTGTGTGTGTGTGTGTGTGTGTGTGTGTGTGTGTGTGTGTGTGTGTTGTAGGACACAGTGGTGGCTCTTCAGGCTCTGGCTCTCTACTCCACTGTGGTGTTCAGTCCAGAGGGGTCAGTCTCAGTGAGCGTCCAGTCTCCCAGTGACCAGCTATTATTTGATGTGAACCAGAGCAACAAACTGCTCTACCAGGAGGAGGCGCTGAAGGACGTGACAGGAAAGCACAGCCTGGAGGTGAAGGGCTCTGCATGTGCTTCAGTGCAGGTCAGTGGACCCTGTGTCTCTCTACGTTTCTAACTGTACACATACATACTGTATAACACTACTGAGGTGATCTTAGGCTCAGGTCATCACATGTGAAATTCTGCTTTAAATTCTCATATTACACACTTCCTGTTCACTGTTTTTCAGATTTCTCTTCACTATAACATCCCGACTCCTTTTGATGTCACCACTCTCAGTGTGGAGGTCAAACCAAAGGCTGACTGTCAATCCCACCAATCCCAGAGACCTAAACTCACTCTGCAGCTGAAGTCCCTGTAAGTAATGTTCGAGTTCATATGACAAAAGCAGATGTTATTTGCTTCCAAATGTTTATGTGTTTCCTGTAAAAACAGGCAGCTAAGGTAGGACTTGTTGTGGATATTGCTTTCTCCCAGTGAACACAGCCGGACCAAACACCCAGTACCAAACACAGCCTCCGAGGCAGACAGAGGTTTGATGCCACAAAATACAGTACAAAGCTGATTTTCTTGCTGCATTTGCCTTCTGACACCTCCAGACTGAGTCAGCAAGCTGCACGGCTACCAGAGCCAATGGCACTACAATTAGAAGTTAACTAATTTAGAAACCCAGTAAAGCTGTCTTTTCATCAGGAAACTCTATGAATAGCCTCAGTACTGTATTCCCTGTTGATCTTGGAAGCTGTGTTTTGTCCCTGTCCAGCTGTGTTCACTGAGAGGCTGCTGAGTCCAGTTCCAGCTAAGTTAGCAGAAACTCTGTAATTCACCTAGAGCTGAAGTTGAGCAGCCAAAGAACATCAGAGGGAAAACAGGAAGCATCAAATCCAGTTTCACCCAAATCACTGAATCAAGTCATTATGTTGTATTTGTGTACAATTATATTAATTATTGAGGCCCAACGTTTTTGTAGTAGGTTGTTTCTTGCTCTGCTCATGATTGAGTTGGCTTGTTCAAACCTATGTAAGCACACATCATATTTTGTGTCATTAGAAGAAAACATGATTGGATTTTGATATAAGAACACAAATACATGGATTTTGTATTTTTTGGGACATATTGTTAAATAGGTGCATCATATGACTGGAGACTAAAATTAAACTAAAGAGGTAATTTTCACTTTATCTCAACTTGTCAGCAGTTGTTGTTGTTATTAGCATGTTGTTAACCTGCTGCTGGCAATCCTAAAATGCCTTGAGTTGAGTCTGTCGACCAATCAGAGGCTGTGTTCCTGACTTGTGTGTGACAGTTCTGATCCTTTGGTGTATTAATTGATTGATGCACTGATCTCAACATGAGACTGACCTTTTAAAAATTAAATTTACAGTGATGACAGTCGCGAACTCAACTCTGCAGTAGGCATCACATGACCACAGTATTGTGGTCATCATCACAGCTCTTTGTGCAGCACCATATTTATATGATTCCATTACAGATACAGTGGAAATGAGAACAGTACAAACATGGTGATCCTGGATATCAAAATGCTCTCTGGATTTTCCCCAAATGAAGAGTCTTTGAAGAAGGTGAGTTATGAACACATTTCAGCATTATTCGTGTTGGTTGTTGATGTCATGACGACGGGATAACACAGCCGAATGTCGTCTCCTCACAGCTCAAAATGACCCGTCTGGTGGATCGAGTTGAACAAAAGGAAGATCATGTTCTCGTGTACATACAGGAGGTGAGTTTAATTCACAGTGAAGAACAAAAGACGATGCTCTCCAGATTTGTTACTGATTGATTGTTACTGATCATCTGTTTTCCCTCCAACAGTTAATGAAGGACGTACCCAACGACTACAGCTTAGAGCTCATTCAGGAGCTGCCAGTGCAGAACCTGAAGCCAGCTGTGGTCAAAATCTATGACTACTACCAGCCAAGTAAAAAAGATTCTTCATCTTAGCATCCATTCATTATCTAAAGAAACTTATCCTTTGCAAGTTTCAAGGGGAATGTAGCCAATCCTAGTTAACACTGAGTGAGAAATGGGGTACACCCTGGACAGACTGGCTGTCTCTTGCAGGGCTGACACACAGACAGCAGTTGTTTGGGGTTTGATAGCATTTTTTCAAATTTGCATCCAGCATCAAATCAGCTTACTGAGCCCTACAAGCTTTGTCTGAAGTACACTGGGATAGAAACCAGTGAACATGAGCATGAATTAATGAGTCCACTCTTTTGGAAATGGAGCTTTCACTGTTATATTTGTTCAAACTGTTGATCTCATTCTCCTGTTTCCACTCAGGTGACCAGGCTGAGACAGAATACATATACCCTTGTGCTGCAGCCAACAGTCTGCAACTACAGGAGGTCACTCAGTAATGTAGATCCCCACCAGGCAACAGATGGTGAAGCACCTACTGCAGTCACACCATGACTCCCAGATTCAACCAACAGAGATTTCCAAAGTTTGAAATAAAGTGTATTTGTCTTGTATAGTCTCAGTTTTCTTTAAGATGTACAGAATGATGTAATGGTATTGTAATTGATTGTCCTTGGTTCACTTAACTGTATAAACTTAATAAGAATGAGAAATGGGACAGGTCCAAACATCCAATTTAAACATTATTATTCAGTGTTTAGATCAACTGAAAAAACAAACAACAAAATTACAAGAATACAAGGAAACTTATTTATCCTTTACAGCAAGATTGTGAAATAAGATTTTGATGTAGTTCCTTCTTTGACTGATTTGTTGGAATTGGTTGAAGAGATAAATAAAAATATAGAGCAAAATAATTTATATTAGGAATGCTCTGATACTGACACCAGCATTGGCTATTGGCCAAATACTGTCCTCACGTACTTGTAGTTGTACTTGTACTCATAAAACTACTCTGATACCCTACACCCAATACCACATCAGGAAAAGTAGCCACTCAACACAAGTAAACATCTAAGGAACTGCCACGCCTCTTCTTTGGTCGTGTCGTCATCATCAGTGAGAGACTCCCTGTCCTCAACATCATCCACTAATGACTGCAGCGACTTTGGAAACTGTCCGTAAAATTCCATTTAAGTCCATGTAAACTGAAACAAATGAACAGAATGCACCTGTAGACCACAGCCAGACGCTGTCCAATATGTTCCGGCGGGTGTAAACTACTTTAATGCCTCGTTTAATTAATCTGAATACGAAGAAAAAACACCGCTGCCACCAGTCTGTAACCCTCTTTTCTTCATAATAAGCTGCTACAACTTCTCTTTGTGTATTTAATCTTCACCAAATGAGCCTGACAGCACAGGACACACAACTTCACTCTTCATGGTTCACAGCAGGGTCAACAAAACTGATGCACACATGGTGTCACACTCATACCTGTCCCCCCTAAACAATGACAGGTAGGAACTAATTAGCTCTTAGACAAGAGGGACATGAAGAAGAAACTTAAATACTACACATGTAAATGTGTCATTACAATACTAGTTAAACTGCAGTAAATGATAATGAAATAATTATCATATAACACCACTTGTAACAGTAAACTTAATTCTGCAAGTCCATAATCATGTTGTCAAATTATTATACTTAAATATATAATCTGTATAGTAACTGTTGTAACACTTATAACAGGAAACAGCAACAATGATTTGTTACATTTGAAAGTGAGCAGCTAATGAAAATAAAACAGCTTTAATGGCAGTAGGTTATGTTCTGTGCACCTCACTGGAAGACTGCTGATTTCCTCCTAATATGAAGTCTCATCATTGTTTAAAATCTGACTGATGATGAATTTGCTGCTTATCTTCAGTCTCAAAACAAATTGGACAAAGTACCTTTTGCATTTATGCACTTATACACTGCACATTAAATTATACAACCCCAATTTAGAAGAAGTGGTTATGGTGTGTAAAACAAATAATTTTTGACCCGTGTTTCGTTCAATACAGTAGAAAGACAAGATAGTTCATGTTCAGACTGATAAACTTAATTGATTTTTGTAAATACTTGTAATAACTTGATGCCTGAGACTGTGTTACAAAAAAGTTAGGACCTCTGAGGTCCCGCGATTGGCTGGCTGTCACGCATGCGCCCTCAAAAGGCCGTCATTTAGCACTTGGACTCTGTCTTGTCAACTAGTCTACGCAGTTGAAACTGACTGATGAACGCGAGCGAAACGTAAGTAACTTTATATTAACTTAAATTGTTACACGGCTGCATTCAGTCATTTATTGCTTATTGTTTGCTTACTGTTCAGCCGTCCTATTGAAGGTGTGTTTTTGCGAGTGTTAGCTGGCAAGGTGCTCCAGTTGAAACTCCAGGGAAAAAAATGGTCAATTTCGGCAAAGATGTGTAAAAATAGTACGAAAAAAATATCATTGCGGGTTCAAATACACCAAGTGTGATAACTGTGAGCAAATTTCTAACAATTCAGCGTAGGTCACCCCACATTTTAACCTTAAACTGAGTCTGTACTGTCAGACTCCGGGATGCTAACCACAGACTCCTGTACCGTTAGCATCCGCACCGTTTGAAATTTCACAGCAGTAAAAAGCTGTCAAATGTCGTTCAGGAACTAGTGTTTGTTACGTTCTGAACTAAGGCCTGGACCCCAGATGCAGAGACTGAGACTGAGAAAGTGAGTGACAAAAGGCGAGGGCAGGTGCAGGCAGTGGTCGGCCGGTTGGTGAAGCAGGAAAAAGGCTGAGCAGGCAACAGCCCTGGAGCACGAGGGCTGCATATACGGCTGGACGGCACGCTGGTGCTGCACAAAAACACAGAAGAGTTAGTGTCTCAAAAACACAAGTAATCCACGGGAGCGCAAGAGAAGAGCTATGCTGCTTTACCGACTGGAACGGTATAATCCGGCGCAGTAGTGGTGTCTTGACCAGGCTTATATTGCAGGTGAATGAGTAGATGAGCGCCAGGTGTGTCTCGTTGAGGTGAGCCAGCCAATCACTGCCGCCACTGCACGCACACACACGCCTTGAGAGAAAAAAAGGGTGAAGGGGAGACAGGGAGAAAACACAAAGCATGCCCAAACAAACCAAAAAATCCTACAACCATGACAGTGTTCCTCCTTCGTCTTGCGTCTCATGTTCTAGTTATAGTTCAGTCATGTTCGTACAGTATGGCATCCTGTACTGTGATATTGATGTTACTTTGTTTGTCACTGTTTTCGTGTTTTCTCTGTCAGAATCTATTTTAAAGGACCATTTCATGATCAAATCACCTTAAAACTCATGTTTAATGGCAACACATTTTACTCAGAAAAATGTCAAGTAGTATGTATTATGGTCATTGTTTTAAATTGGTGTTGCCCAACCCTGGTGCTCTGAGCTCACTGTCCTGCATGTTTTAGATGTTTCTCTGCTCCAACACACCTGATTCAAATGATCAGGTTGTTATCAGGATTCTGCAGAGGTTTGATGATGAGCTGATTATGTGAATCAGGTGTGTTGAAGCAGGGAAACATTTAAAACATGCAGGACAGGGGTCCCTGAGGGCCAGGGTTGGGCAACAATATTTCACATGGTGGCATTAAAAGCCACATGACAGTGAGGTAGAGGTATATGACATTTCATTTATTTGTATTCATTTCTACTTATTGTGACTCTTTCCAGAATGGATTATCGTCCAACTTTCCATCGCCAACCTTTGTCCTCTGAGCTCACCCTCCGACCTTCGCCAGATGCGTCAAGGCTGGCTGTGGCCTATCGCAGGCAGGGGTTGGCTGCGGCGTGTCTGGTGAAGAAGCAAGAGAGGGTGAGCGAGGAGGTGAAGGCCCAAATCGTCCAGGCGGGAGGAGACCGCAGTTGCTGGTGCTCAGTGAGAGTGAGCTCCAGTTTGGCCAGTACCGGGGTCAAACCTTCAGGTGGCTGCTCAGCCACGACGTTGGGTACGCCACAGCCATCCTGGCATCCCACCTGAAGGAGAGGGAGGGCGGGGACACCTCCCAATCGCCTCTCGCTGGAAACAGATGCCCTCGTCTCCTACACCCAGCTGTTCCCAGAGGTGGTGGGGGCCATCCAGTGGGCTAGGGTGTGCGAGGGCTCTGTCTCGGTGAGGGGCAATTCAGACGTAAGTAACACAAGCAAAGGGGCAGGTGAGTAAGCGTGATGATGTGTGAGCTAAGACTTTGTTTTGTCCTCTTGTGGTCATGTCTTACCTAGCTATGTGCAGTGGCTAAGGAAGCAGAAGGTCAGGCCTGGGTCCCAGATGCACACGCTGCTGGTGTACGTGCTGGGCCAGGATGGAGAAGCCGCTGCAGCCCGGCCATTGGCTGCACCCTCGGCTCCTGCCTGCAAGTTGCCCAATTTTACATGTCTCTCACAAGTCATATGCCCAAAAGTGACTGAGCACAAACGCATCACGCCTTCTTCCAGTGCCAGTTCTTCCTGTGGGCGCCCTAAAGGATGTGGGCATACAGGCTGGCGTGCCCCACCTGTAGGCGCAGATTGACTGTACAAGACCGTCCAGAGGGTCTTGGACATGAACGGCTGCTGTCGCAGGAAGTACGGGGCGTGGGCACATCTTGAAGCAGCTGGACCTGGCACACCAGGAGCAGTTTTCAGCTGTTCTCACGCACAAGTAAGCAGAGATATGAGAAACTTGTGTTACTGGCCTGAGAACAGTGGACAGTGCTCCTCTTACATATGCACACTCTCACACATCCTCCTGTTTACCCCCGCATGTCCGTGACAAGACAGTCATCGGGCTGATGAAAGAGCGCACTTTGGGGAACAGTGCGACTCGGCTCCACACTACCTTGGTGGAGCAGAGCACCAGGGAGTGGATGATGTGGTCGATGAGCTACCTTTCCGTGCTCCACAAGCTTCGGGTACCGGGTGCAGCGCAGCCACATGAGGCGACACTTCCCACCATGCACCCAGTGCCGAGCGTGACCTGGCTTTTGTCTGTGTACGTGAGGGATGCCCTCACGCGTCTGGAGGAGACAAAAGCCAGGGTCATGTCCATCTTTGGAAACGTCCTGAAGATGGATTCCACCAAGAAGGTGAGCCTGAATCATTGTGAATGTTGTGAGTCTATCAGTAACTATCAGGTTTAGAGTATTTAACAGATATTTGTAGAAATGTGTCTCTTTGATTGTATTAATGTGTGCAATATTTATTTTTTATTGTGCATGTGTGTACACACATGTAGAATTGTACTGCGATGTAATTTGGCTGTTGCATTTGCATTGTCTTGCACAGATGACGAAGAAGCTTGTGGGTGGCGCCACCGGAACAGCTGCCTGGGTCACCAACGTCAGCAACGAACATGGGCAGGTGCTAATATCCATCCTGAGGACAGAGGCAAAACAGTCCGAGGAGGGACGCCCACATCACCCTGACGGCCAGGGAGCTGGCCTGCCATTGCCGTCGCCACACCAGAGGTGTGGATGAGACAGAGCGCCTCATCCAGGAGAGGCTGGGCTCCTTCTGGGAGGCGACGGACACCTTGGACGTCATGCTCATCGGCTGCCAGAGGATGGAGATTATTTGGAGCACGCAGCGTCGCCACCTGGCCTGCATCCAGGACCCAGCGGAAGTGGACCTGTACACTGGGGAAGTGACCAGGGCAGAGGTCAAGCTCCCCGTCTTCCGCTGCACCAGGGGGTCCACTTCCCTCGTTCCACCTCCACCTGTGCCACTTTATCCCAGGTGAGCGTTGAGTGTATGTGTATGAATCACGGTGCACCAGTGTGTTCAGTTTAGCGTTTGTGTTTAACTCTGTCTCTCCCTCTCTGCGAATGCCCTCCATTTCCAGGTGTACCTGTTGGGGGGCTTGGTGAGGTGGAATGAAAACCAGGCCAAGTTGGCAGCGCAGGACGCCGACAGGTCGACGCTGCGTTGCTACAGTGCCCAGCTGCAGCACGGCTTCAACCAGCTCACCCAAGAGCTCCTGAGACTGATGGTGCTTGAAACCTTCACCTGGCCCGGGCGTCTGTTTTTGTCCGCTTGCTGCAGGGGAACTCATCGGGGTGGAGTACCTGTACTCCCAGACGGACGCTGTGCTGCAGCAAGATCTCGGCTGGGATCCCAACGCTCCAGATGGGATGGATGAAGCAGGAGATAAGTGGGAGGAAGAGCAGCAGCAGCAGGAGGAGGACGAGGGCTTTCAAGAGGAGCTGGCGGACATCAGGTTTGCCAACCACCTGAGCCACCTCCTCCAGCCCGCCGCCACCGCCGCCACCACCACCGCCTCGTCATCCCAGTCGGACCCGACCGAGCCCATGGAGACGGAGGAAGAAGGCGTAAGTGCACTCAATGTCTACTGTCCTGTAAAATCGTTGATGGCGGAGTATCCCTTACACAGGATGAAAATATGAAGGCCTCGTCGTCCATGGACCGGTTGGACACGGGGATAAGGGTCCCATCCACCAGTCCAATCACCTGGGGAATGCCAGCCAAAACGTGGAAGCTCTGGTGTGCCTCTATGGTGTCCTCTCTCCTCGCTGGAATCTTGATGTTCCCTTGTGCGTGACGCACAAGGACCTTGGTCACAGCCTCTACACTGAAACCGATGTCTTGCTCAGTCCGAATCCGTCTCCCACCACCTCCAAGAAACTACCCACTGCGTAAAAATGCAAAGCTGCCAGAAGCTGTACCTCTGGGCTGAGAGCGAAGTTGCACTTGGTAGCTCTAAATGTACAGGGACAGAAGTGCAAGCAGATTCAGGATCTCCTCACATGGCAGCCGGTACTTGGGACAGGATTGCACTGTCTGAGAGGACATCAAGCAGACTGAAGTTTGTCCTTATAAAATGGTTGACATGAACCAAATGACTACGCGGACGACAACGCCTTTGGTTCATTTGATTGAGCGCAACGATACGCTGTATTGCAGCAATAATCTAGTCTACAATGAAGCAAACAGAGGCGATGCGCATGGTCCTTTATGTAGCTGGTGATGCCCGCTTGATTAGTGTCCAGCCGGTCTCATTAGACGAATCAATTTGTCAAGTATCTGTCAGATATCCAGTATAAAGTGGTGGGGAACAGACTGTAGCCTAGTCAGAAAAAACATATTGTCAGTTAGTCAGCTCCATTAAACAAATAAATGAATAAATGAATAAATAAATAAATAAATACATGAATAAATAAAAATATATTTTTTTATAATATTCATTCATCATTATTATTTTTCATGAGGTTAATTTTAAACTAATTATGTAATTTGCGCAAGGAGTCTAGATGTGAATTATACTGCAACTGTCCATTTCATAATTTTGGCCTAATAAAGGTAAAACTGAATGAACGGAGCGCATCACTAAGAGACAGCTTACGAGTGGTTCAGACCGCCCTTCTTAAGATATACTTTCAGAAGATATATCTTAGCTAAGGAGACTCTGGGAAACAGCCCGTAAACTTACGACGCACGTAGTGCTACGAAGGCTCTGGGAAACGGGGCCCAGATCATTTGAATCAGGTGTGTTGGAGCAGAGAAACATCTAAAACATGCAGGACAGTGAGCTCTGAGGACCAGGATTGCTTTTCCTATGGATGGTTTGCTCTGAGAGGTAGGTCTGCACCTGAACATGTGCTGATGTGGTACTCATGGACTGGGCCTCTGACTGACACTCTTCTAAGATTTCGTCAAAGATGCTGCCCAGGCTGCTTCTTGCTTCTAGACGAGGTGCCTTGCTCACAGGCTCTGCTGCCTCTGGCTCTTTACTGGCGGCCCTGATCTCCTCTATCTTCGTCACTTCCTGGATGAGGGATTCCTTAGCAAGCCTCAGGTTGTCTGACTTTGTGAAGTATCTAAAAAAAAAGATAAATGTAACAATTACCCACAATTAAAAAAATGTAAGGCAAGACAGTACATAGCACAGCAGTTAAGTCAGGGAAGTGCCTTACATCTACTTAATTGAATAAAAATCATCTAACCATTAACAGATCTAAATCTAAATTTAAGGAATAAAATAGACATTGGCTTGAATAATTTATACTGGTGGTGACTTACATGATTTATTATAAAATAAAAATGATTATCATAGCATTCAAATGGTACATTTACTGTACTTGCCTGTCTTTGTATCTTGGATCCACTAAAGTGGCGATGCTGTACAGTGGCTCCTTTTGTACCTCAGCAAAGCGGGTCTCCACTGCCTCTAGGAGAGTACTTTTCATGGTTCTGACACCCTGGTCAGTGATTTGCTCCCGAGACAGGAACCATCTGAGGGCTGTTCAGAGAATGATTGGATGGCTAAATGGTTTACTTAGAACAATATAAATTAAAATAAAAATTGTACATTCTTTAATTAAAAAATGTAATAATGTAGTAATAATGGCAGGGATTACATCCGCTGAAGTTGCAGGCTCCTTGCTCACATCCCTGGTCAGTTCTTCAAAGGGAGCTAACACTTCAGCTATCTTCTCCATCAGGGTCCATTGTGACATTTACGGTGTTGTTTCCGTCTGTGCAACAATGAATGTTGATGAAAAATTCAAATTAATTAAATAATAATTAATTAATTATTAAAATTAAAACTAAGCCACTGTCATTCCATTTGACAATCTTTTTGTACCTCAGGATGAATTTAAAACGTGAACATGGCCATGCTTGTTGTTTTGTAAGGTTAAATCTGATAATTTCCACCCGATTCCGATCATTTGAAAATCACGTGATCGGCCCTGATTTCCAATCGGGACATCCCTAGTATGAAACAATAAAAAACCTAAAGGACATACTAACGTTGGTCTCATTCATGGTAGGAAATTCAGGACCCTTTATAAACAATAACTGTGTCTCTGGAAAATGAACATTTTATGCATTGCAACAAAATTCACTAAGACAAAATGCTTTTATTTATGGACTTTTTGTATGAATTATTATGATTTAATCCAGTTCTACAGCACATGAAAACACTGTGTTCCAGTTGTATGCTAAATATTTTTAACTGTGAAAAGATGAAAAAAGAAAAAAACAAGCCCAGCTGTTCTTGGCTTCCACAGAAATTAACTTGTGTTTTCTTATGACAATGGGTTGATTGTCAGCTTTCCTAGATGTGCACATGTGCAAATTAAATGATTTTCCTTCTCCTTGTGATCCCCAGGTAAAGACATGAAAAAATATCTACAAGTACAGCCATTGTTGCCTCTGTAGAAAAAAAACATTTGTGTTTTCATGATAACAAGTTAATTGTCTCATTATCTTGAGATTTAAAAAAATATTTTTCCCAAAATTCCAAAAATAAATGAATCCATTAGCATGAGAAGATGAGCTTTGTTATTTTGAGACAACATAGTGATTAATGCATTATCTTGAAATAACAGTAAGAAAATAATTGCAAGAACGACTCTTCTCAGGTTCACAAAACATGCTCATGTGCAAGTTAAATGACCTTTCACCTCCTTTCAGGCTGAAGGAACTAAGGTGACAAAAACTTCCAACTGGCTGCTCTGTCCAAAAGGTCAGTATGGTTTGACCCAGGAGATTTTATGCTTAGGTCCATTAGGGGTGTGTGTGTGTGTGTGTGTCTGTGTGTCTGTGTGTCTGTCTGTCTGTCTTCATCACAGGGTGTGTCTGTCTGTCTGTCTTCATCACAGGGTGTGTCTGTCTGTCTCTCTGGATCAGAGTGTGTGTGTGTGTGTTTGACTGGATCACAGTGTGTGTGTGTCTGTCTGTCTTCATCACAGGGTGTGTCTGTCTGTCTCTCTGGATCAGAGTGTGTGTGTGTGTGTCTGTGTGTCTGTCTGTCTGTCTTCATCACAGGGTGTGTCTGTCTGTCTCTCTGGATCAGAGTGTGTGTGTGTGTGTTTGACTGGATCACAGTGTGTGTGTCTCTGTCTGTCTGTCTTCATCACAGGGTGTGTCTGTCTGTCTGTCTTCATCACAGGGTGTGTCTGTCTTTCTGTCTGGATCACAGTGTGTGTGTGTGTGTTTGACTGGATCACAGTGTGTGTCTGTCTGTCTGCCTGCCTGCCTGCCTGCCTGCCTGCCTGCCTGTCTGTCTGTCTTCATCATAGTGTGTGTTTGATTGGTTCACAGTGTGTGTGTGTCATCATCATCATCATCAGCCCCGGCCAACACACATCATCATCGTCATCATCATCATGGCCCTGAGGGCTGTACTACGAAGCAAGCGCAACACAGCCAGGCTTTCTTTGCATGATCTGGATCGACAAAGCCTAAAACCGCAATCAGAGATAACGGGTATCACGATGGTGGTTATCAACTTGCTTTGTTAATCCAGGCTTTCGCGAGCCACTTACGAGCCACACTACTTATTCTAACATTAAAACTGCACATCAAACAATAAAACTCCATACAGCAGATTTAAACATGATGAAGTCTGTCTGACACTGTCCTATGATGACAGAGACGTGGACATCACTGAAGTTTTTGACCAAATCAACGTAAAATGAGTGTAACTGATTTAAGATTGTCTGTGATAAATGATGATGAATTTTCTAATCAGTGATCTGAGCTGCAATATCACCAAAACAAAACAGATAACAGTAAAAAGTATTCAGAGTGTCTGTAGTTGCTTCATCATTATTTTAGTGTGTGGATTATATACGATGTCAATTTAAAGTGTTAATATGATCTGGAGCAAATGGGAAAAATGACTCTGCATCACCAAACGAAGGTTACCATCATGACAGCGCAATGTATACTGTTTGTGCTGCTGTTACATGTTTTACATTATATGGATTCGTTTGGTGATATTACGAACATACAGCTCAACAACTTTTCATTTTTAACGTCCTCCCTCAGTTTAAAAGCTATATCGCTCATAAACAACCTTGTTAGGACAATAATTAGTTAAAGAACGGCGCGTATTTAATCTGAAACTCTGAACATAACCTGCTCCCGACCAGGTTATGAGTTTAGCATCAGTTACCATGGTGATCTAGCCAGGTTAAAAGAGAGCCACCTTCGTGACACTGAAAATCCTGGATTTAGTCCTTTAATCCTGGATTTCAACATAGCTTGCTAACCCATTAATCTTGCTTCGTAGTTACACCCCTCTGGCCAACACACATAATCATCATCATCATCAACATGTGTGTCTTTCTGTTTGGATCACAGTGTGTCTGTCTGTTTTTCTGTCTGTCTGGCTGGCTGGCTGTCTGGATCACAGTGTCTGTCTGTCAGTCTGTCTGGATCACAGTGTGTGTGTGTGTGTGTGTGTGTGTGTGTGTGTGTGTGTGTATCTGTGTCTTCCTGTCTGGATCACAGTGTCTGTCTGTCTGTGTGTCTGGATAACAGTGTGTGTGTGTCTGTCTGGTTGTGTTTGGAGCCATATTTGGCCACGTCGAATTTTGGCTCTAATGACAGCCCCTCCGGGTCCTGTTTTTGATTATGATGAATTTTGGCTCCCACTGGTGTCATTTTTGATTACGATAAATTTTGGCTCTGATGACAGCCCGTCAGTTGTCATCTTTGATGACGATGAAAAGGACAAGGAAAGAAGGGGACAAAGAAAATATTACTGCTTAATGATTTTAGATCACTATTTTATTGGGGAAATATGAGCAAATAAAGATCTTATCAACTTTCTGTTATGCAAGTCCTAATCTGCAATCAGGGATGGAAGTAACTAATTATTGTACTTAATTCTGTAATTAAGTAGTTTTTGGTACTCATACTCTTATGAGTAGTATGCATGAGCCTTTTTTTTTTTTTTTTTTTTTTTTGAACACTTTTTTAAATTAATTTTCCCAATTTAATACAGTAAAACCATACACAGCACAACCACAGCACTAATAAAACATAAACAAAAAATACAAACAAACAAACAGACAAAAAAGGTGGGACAGACATATCAACGAGACCCCCACGAAGCACTGACATAAAATATAAGTATAGGTTTAGAGTCCACTTAAGGCTCCTCAGAACAAATCGAGTCTATCACATACAGCGGTGAACTATCTCTGTCACAGTTAGGTAGATACAAGAATACATTGGGGGGGAGGCAAAACACAAACAAACAAACAACAACAGCTGTGCAGTACAGTAAATGCATCATACAAGTTTTCAGCACTCAGAAAAGAGAAATTAAAGAATCAGAATCAGGTTAGATCATTAGCTCATGTGCCAAATTTGGCTTCAGACTGCTGGGAAAGCCAAGTTCTCCACATAGTCAATAAAGGGAGCATGAGCCCGTTTTTGATGGGGATGACTTTGCATCACAAGTATGCATCATAAGATATAATCTACTTAGTCACTTTTAAACCCATAGTTTAGTACTGAGTGTAACTTGAATTTATATCCAAACCTTTCATCTCCATTTCAGTAGCTAATCAGGTGATCTGATCAACTGGCCAACGACAATGAAGACATGCAAATGAAAAACAGAACAAATGATTAATTTTTAATCAATTAATTGTCATTAAGAAATTTTAACTAATTAAAATATGTATTCAGGGATGTTCATATATGATATTTTGAAATTGTTTTGTCTGGCAGAGTCATTTCTGAATAAGTAAAATTGTTTATATAGCACAGGGTAGGCACAAATAGGTAGACACCTATTTGGCTTATTTGGCTATTATTCAGATAAGGCTTAATATTTCAAAATATTTAACTGCAACTATTTTGATGTTGCAACATATTTGAGATGTTATAAAGATACAGATTTTACATTCTCCTCATATTCATTTAACTATTTATCATGGAGTTATTTGCGCAAGGAGTTGTACCAAACACGTTTTCTTAAGTCTGTAAATATATTGTGTAGGCAGGACATGTCCTCAGCATGACAATATTTTAAATAGTAATTTGTGTATCCAACACAAATTGCACTTCAGGCAACTTAGAGCTGCTTATTGCGATTTTGGCAATTTTTATTAACTGTTTGCCCGAATCTCAACCCTCACTCTGCTAGTGCTAATGGCATTAATGTTCTGTAAAAATCAACATTTGGTTGCAACTTGAGCCTTTGCATCTTTGTCAACTTGCCAGAGGCATTACATTGGATTCTGTACAACATTTACAACTTCCCTTTGTCTCTCAGCTTTAGGATGAATTCTTAGTGGTTGTATTTACCTTGTTGCTGCCAGTTCAGCATCTTTAATTAAAGCCTTTCAGGAGTAAGGTGTACGTCTTTCAGAACAGACATGCATAGGCCCTTTCTCATGCCTGAAATTTCCTGGTATAGCTCTCAGTAGTTTGCTATGGAAGCATCTTTAGCACAGGGCGAGCATGTGTATCGTACTCACTTGTATTGACTAATTCTGTGAATATAAAGACACTGGTCTTAGACAAAGGCTAATGCTTAATCTTGTCACCACCAATCTTGGCTCTGCATGTGAAATACATTTTGGCAATTGTTGATTGTGATGAACAGCTCCAAAGAGTTCTTAACACACAGGAGTATGGACAGCATTAAACTTTATCAATTTATAAATTGTGCTCAATTTTACTGCTTTCGGGATGTTTTCTTACTGTTAAATTTGTCTAAAATTGTCCACCAGGAATTTCCACTGCTTTCATGATGACCTCTCTGAACCCTCAGATTCCCCTATGCGCCGCTTCTGTTGGTTTTGGGGGATTTGATTTATCCAGAGTGCAGTTATGCCTGTGATTCCACTTGGGTTTTCTACTATCCTTCCGCACCAACCTCCTCCACAGTCCTCTACCTTCTGTGCAGTTGTGCGCTCATTGTACTTCATTTGAATCTGCTAGTAGGAATTTGATTTCTCAACCTCTTCATTCATTTGCTCCTCAGTGTCCTAAAAGTTCTCCCTTCAGGCAACAATAGACTGCTTCTCACTATTCCACTGGTGCTTAGTTGGTGTCCAGCTCAAGATAAGGTTATTTCTCACTATTCTGATATTATGCTGGAAGCAGTTCTGTTGATGGTTTCTATGGGTTTCCCAGGTTTGGTAACTACAGTTTCTCTCCTTTAACCCTCACCATGATCTCACCTACTCTGATTTACTTCAGAAGAGCACTTGTATTCAATTTCCTCAAACACTTAAGGGCTGATAAATCTTGCCAAGGCACACAATTATCTTTGCAAAGACTAACACCACTTTCCTTCCTTTCTCTTCCATGATGAAATTCCTCCATCATCGATCCCTGATGCTTCTGTTGGCAGCATCCCCTTTTCATCACTGATGGTGGCAAACCCATGACAAGACTATGGTTCTCATCAAGCTGTGTGATCCCTGCCTGAGTTGCATCATACCCTATGTGCTATTCTCCTTCACTCCCTAAGAATTGGCACTACATCGTCAACCCTGAAGTCCTGGTCATCCTCTGCTTACCTGTTACGCCAGACTCTAAATGACTTTTGACAGCACAAGCTCATGAGTCTTGCTCCCCCTCACCATCAAACCATGGTATTTACTCAATATCAGGTGGTTGCTGGGTTAGCATATTCATCCATCTCTGCATTTGTTGGGAGGAATAGCCATTCTAGCAGTCTCAATAAAATTTTATTTTTTTTGCAGCATATAAGAAAGTAAATATTCCATGTAAAAGGGATGCACTCTTGTCATCATTTGAAGCTTCCACTACACAACATTTTGGTGCCGAAACCCGGAACTGTTTTGAAGTTGGTGGCTAACACTAGCTAGCGCTAGCAGCAGACATGACCAAGCGCTTCGAGCGGATGAAATGGAAGCGAGGGCCGATGCGCACCTCCACAACAAAGCTGTTAACCCATATTGAAGAGGAGGTAAACAAAGATGTGCCCGACTGTGATAAACTCTGTGAAATGCTGTCAGTATTGTTGACCAAAGAAGTGTTATTGGACTTGGACAAAGGCATTGAGGATGAAACGACAACGGACGAATTGGAGGTGGATTGGAATTGGACCGCATTCTCACACTGAGGGCTCGGGCCACCAGGCTCATTCAGACGCAAGTTCGAACTCAATCTCATCAGGAGGTAAACAGACTGTTAAACTGCCTAAACTGGTGATAGAAAAATACAGTGGAGAAATAAGCCAGTGGCAGGAATTCTGGTCCCAGTATGAAACAGCTATTCATGACAATGATGCACTGTGCAAGAGGGAAAAATTCACTTACCTGAGATCCTAGCTGACTGGAGCAGCAGCAAGAGCTATAGCAGGACTTAGTATGACTGATAGTAACTATGATGCAGCAGTGGAACTGCTTCAGAACCGTTTTGGAAGAAAGGACATTGGAAACAGTGCACATTTGTCTAAACTACTAAACTTGACTCCTATGAAAAAATCATCAGATGTTGCAGCTCTCAGGCATCTGTATGATGAATGTGAAATTCAAATTCGCAGTCTGGAATCCATGGGGTTCACAGTGACACGTATGGTTGCCTGCTACTCCAGTCCACTATAGTATGGCACATTTTAATGCCATAGTAATAATATCATACTATACTATGACATTTTGTAACGTCATACTTTACTATGGTATAACATCACATTACACTATGACACTTTATTACATCATACTATACCATCACACTTTATAACATCATACCATACTATGGCATAACATCATACTATACAATGACACATCATAAAATCATACCATGACACATTATAACATCATATTATACCATGACATATTATAACATCATACTATACTATGGCGTAACATGATACTACACTGTGACACATTACAATGTCATACTATACTATGAAACATTATAGCATCATACATACTACGGCATAACATCATACTATACAATGACACATTATACCGTCATACAATAGTGTCACATTATAACATCATATTATACTGACATATTATAAAATCATACTATAATATGGCAAAACATCATACTACACTATGTGACATTACAATGTCATTCTATTCTATGACACATTATAGCATCATACTATAGTATGACACATAAAATCGTACCATACTATGGAATAACAACATATTATACTATGAGACATTATGCCATCATACTATACTATGACACATTATAACATCATACTGTACAATGGCATAGCATCATACTATAATCTGGCACATTTTAACGCTGTACAATATTATGACACATTATAACATTAAACTATACCATGGCATAACATCATACTATGGTATGGCACATTTTAATGCCATACTTTACTATGACACATAACATCATAATATACTATGACACATTATAATGTCAATACTATACTATGACACATTGTAATGTCATACTTTACTATAGTATAACATCATATTATACTATGAAACTTTATTATGTCATACTATACTATTACACTTTATAACATCATACCATACTATGACATAACATCATGCTATACTATGACACATCATAAAATCATACCATACTAAGGCTTAACATCATATTATTCCATGACACATTATAACATCATACTATACTATGGCATAACATGATACTACACTGTGACACATTACAATGTCATACTATACTATGAAATATTATAGCATCATACCATACTATGGCATAACATCATATTATACTATGAGACACTATGCCATCATACTATACAATGACACATTGTAACGTATAACATCATATTATGGGGTCATGTGATGCGGTCAATGTGAGGGGTGGTTTTCGCCAACCTCCTGTCGCCACCAGTCAATATTTAGGCTGTTTTGATCCAGTTTTCGATCCTGACATAACTTTTCAATGTTGGTTATCTACATGTGAACATGTCCGCCTCCGATCTGACCGAAACTCAACGTGATACTTTGGCCAGAACATGCTCAGAGTTGAGGAAACTCCAGTCCGCGTGCATTGAGATTACAGCTGCCACCTGTGAGTAAGAGAACCTGGCTACTCGCCTTGCATTAGACGTCACCCAGAAAATCAGCACCTTAATGGACCTGAAGTTCTCCTAACTCCATCTTACTCTAGAAGGGATGAATAACCGCATTGAAGACAACACCAAGCATATAACAGAGGCAGAAGCCCGCATTTCAGATGCTGAGGACCTCGCTGCTTCCCTGTCAAACAAGTTTGCGGCTCTAAAAAGAAGTGAAAACTTTATCACAATGAGCGGAGGACAGCGAGAACCGCAGCCGTAGAGAAAACATAGGGATCATTGGACTGAGGGAAGGCACAGAGGGACAACAAACCAAACGAGGGTCTGTTAAAATCGACAGGGCACACAGATCTCTCGGCCCTATGAACGAAAAGTATTCGAGACCAGTGATAATAAAGCTGCACAATTTTGCACTTTATGCACAACAACAAGGATTTTACCTTCTTCTGTCCGCGTAAGGCTTTGGAGTTTGTGAAGGACTGGGACAAATGAAAAACTTCTCAGGTATATCTTTGTATTCTTTTTATATATAGATTCTTTTTATTTCCATTCTCTTTGTAGGATGGGGACATTAAGAAACATTTTGGACTGATTTATGGTGACTCTGGTGCTTCTTGCATGCACTTGTCTCACATACACCTTTGAGAGCGCGCATACTCTCCCACATGTGTGTGTTTATTTATTTGTTTATTTGTTTGTGGATGCAGATGAGTCCGCTGCTGGTATTGTAGCTCTCATAGAGCAGTCGCTTGACAAATGTGGCTTATCATTTGATCAAGTGGCAGCATTTAGTGCAGACAATACAAATGTGAATTACGGAATTCACAACTCTGTCTTCACCAACTTGAAGAAGAAACAAAAAGACCTGCTGCAAGGAAACTGCCATGCCCACATTGTGCACAACACAGTGAAGCATGCTCTTGACCAGCTCACTCTAGATGTGGAAAATGTTGTGCTGAAGGTCTATGGCTTCTTTTCCACATCTGCCAAACGAAGAGAATCACTCAAAGAGTTTTGTAGGTTTTGTGATGTTGAGTTCCAGGAAATTCTACGACATGTCACAACCAGGTGGCTCTCCCTTAATCCAGCCATCACCCGGCTAATGCAAACCTGGACTGCACTGAAGTTTTACTTCAGCCTGGGGGAGGATTGTCCCAAACAACTTCGAGCTTTGTTAAAGTTCAGTGAGGACTCAACTGAGGAAGATGGTGACATTGTGGAGGTTTACCTTCTCTTCTGCAATAATATCCTCTCTCTCTTTGAGGAAGTTGTAAAGAAGCTGGAGAGTGATGAAACCACCTGTGTTGAGTTATATTCCATCATGGATAACTTCAAGCAAAAACTCACACAGAGACGAGATGACCAGTTCTATGGCTACTTAACTAAAGTGAAGCTGCAGCGTCTCCTTCCATGTGATGCAGACATGGCAAGGGCAGATTTCACTGCATTTCTCAACACAGCACTCTCATATGTTGAGAAATGGTTCAACTTTTCAGAAGACAACTGGCTGTTCTCACTGCAACCTCTCTCTCTGCACCATGGCACCTTGACCTTCAGTGACATTGAGAGGGTGACCACCAAGCTCAACCTCATCCATAAAGTCAACATGGATGAACTTTATGATGAATGCTCCACAGCAAAACCCATTCTGAAGAGGCTCAAAGAAGATGGTGAAGATGAAAGGAAGTCCAAAGGTGTGGCTGCCAGGTGGGTGGCTCTCTTTCAAGTAGCTGACCTGCCTAACATGCTGTCTGTCATCAGCCACATTCTGAGCATCCCAGCATCCACTGGATATGTGGAAAGGATATTTTCCAGAATGGCCAACAAATGGAGTGACTGTAGGAACAGGTGCTCCATGGAGCTCATGAGGAGTGAGCTCCTGATCACTCTCAACTTTGAGCAGTCCTGTTCAGAGTTTTACAACAGCGCTTTGAAAGACAAAGAGTTACTCAGTGCTGCAAGGAGTAATAAGAAGTACACTTGGAAAAAGAAGTAATTCAGTGAGGAAGAGAGGGAAATCTGTTGACTGTTGAAATCTAATCTACTCCACAGACAAGAGAAACAAAACAGTTTCTGATGAACCCAAGAATGTTGAGGGAAGGAGTAATGTTTTGCACTCTTTTTTTTCGTATTTGAATAAGCAGATATACACGTTTACAAGTGTTTTTGTTGTTGTTTTTTGTTTTTTTTTTTGTTTTTTCCTCTTTAAGTAAAAATGTCCCCAGGGTTCACAAAGAGAATCCCTACAGCAAGAACAGGTATGCATTTTAAAAGTTACATTAAGTTCTCAATTTATTTAGTTTATATTTTAAAAGTTCATTGTTGCACACTCCACACAAACAGTGTCCTTTAGATGCTAGTGCTACTGCCATGTGGTAGATCATCCAGTATCTCATTAACTAGATTAATTGATTGTGTAATAACTAAGTTGTGTGCATATGGCACTTTGTTATACATTTTCCTCATTGTATGTTACATAGGGATGCATGTAATTACGGCTTTATGTAGCCTAATTAACAGCACTTTATTTACAACAATGTTGCACAATAAAGAATGCGTTCATTGGTAATAAAGCATTTCAAGCTTTAAGTATGACTAATTGCTTTCTTGATCACCCCTTTACTAAAAACACTGGCACAAAATAAAACATACCACTGCTGCGGGTGCCCCACCCCACGGGAGTTGGTCCCGTGGCGGTCATGGCCCCGAGGAGCTGTGGTGGGCGTCCCTTATTTTCATTTCTGAAAGGTGGCAACCCTACCCACAACAGGTAAACCAGTCTGGGACCATCATGCTCCACAACAAAAGATATGCTTTTAAAATGTTGACAAACCATTCCAATGACTGCTTCCATTGAAAGAAAATAGTTCTACCATCTGCTTGTAATTCCTGCAGACATTACATTAAATTCTACCTTTAAAATTACAAATCACGTACAACTACAATAACACCAATTAATTAAACCATTTGTTAGCTTAATAAACCTGTCCTATTTCTGCTTGTGTACAATACCAGTGTGCTTAAAACAACCACACACAATGTAATACAAACACATCAACACACACCAAATTTCTTATCTGTTAACACGCTTACTTGCCAGTCAACCAACTACAATATGCTTCCATTTTACTGGTCCAACACACTTGAGATCTCACCGGGATGTATACAGCCCACCAACAACAATACATTTTACCCTTGTTTGACAATCTTCTATTACACCACAAGTACATATCACATGACAATACATTTCAAAGTGAACTCCCACTTCAGTGCAGCATCTGCCTATCACGCCATTCCCTGCCTCTCTGCCCTGGCAGCTATGGCCGCTGGCCAACAATGGCCAGCACCCGGGTAGCACGGGCGTGCGAGGGCCCGTTCAAGCACTGCTTGCAGCTTTAATTAGGGCCCGAGCACCGACCAGTGCGAGGATCCTATTGTAATCGAAGGAATTATTATTAATCTTCTTCTCGTTCAGACAAATTAATCACATTTTTGGGGGCCTTATCATATTCAGAGGAGCATCAAATTTGGTGGGCGTGTCAGTCCCGGCGAAAAATTGCGTATTTTAAGGGTCTCGGAAATGGGCGGGGTGAAATGGCTCAATAGTGCCATCTAAAGACGAGCCCCGACAGCATGTTTCTCCAACATGCACAAAACATGGTACGCAGATAGTTCAATCAGGAGAGACTAAGAGTAAAAGAAAATGGCTTATTGGCACGTGTGTGAGATATGAAATATGAAAAGTCTTTGGTGGTTAGACCCCATTGTGGTGAAACAATATGCACATGTATAAATGGGTGTGATGACGCTGTAGTGAAGAGAACCCCACGGGGTCTAGACACTGGTGGTGGTGGTGGTGAGGTGTAAAGCAGAGACTGGTGAGGTGAAGTGGCTCCGGACTCCTGCTGCCTGGACCTGAAGACTGGAGGAGAGGGCGTCAGGGAGGATCGAGGTGAACATCTTCTGCTACCTGGGTCCAATGACTGGAGGAGGGTCGCGCGACTGACTGAATGACAACTGATGGAGCAAAGACGGAGGTGATTTAAAGTTTGGCAGCAGCAAATTGACTGGCTATCGCGACCGTGGCAAAATCTGACTGTATAGTAAAGACGAAGGTGAACGCCCACAAACAGCTGATTTTAGAGGGAAAGAGACGGAGTAAAGTTGTGAATGAAGGCAGTGTAATAGAAGGTCTTCCTGACTGAACTTACGCTGAGCTTCATAACACACCATGACGTACAAAAAATCCAAGTCGGCCATTTTGGATTTTGCAGCCGTTTCGCATGTGTTGTATTTGAACGACCTTGTCTGACACGATTCGTCGTAACGACTTCAAAATCACTGTGTACCATCTAGACTACTTTGTGATCAAGTTATTGAAGGCTTGGCTGTATGTTTAAGGGTGTGCACGTCAGGTGGCAGTGAATCTTGATGTTTCGCCATGAAACAGGAAATTGCTATAACTTTGGGGTACATGGTCGGATCTGCACCAAACTTCATATATATGATCAGTGTATCGGCCTGAATGCGTCTATGTGACAACCTTTCACGACAACCATAGCGCCCCCTGCTGGTGACAGGAAATGACTTTTTAGGTTTTGACGGGCTGCTCCAACCGCGTTGATTCTGTCCAGCTCAAATTTGGTCAAGCAGACCTTAACAAGTGGGTAATGCTACATTTTGAAGGTCGTGATGGTCCAAAAGGTGTTGACGTTAGAGTGCAGCGAAGGACCACGGCCCAAAAAAACAACATATTTAGCATTAACTTTTGTGTACAAGTTCGCATCGGCAATGAAATTTTACATGTGCGTGACAGGTCCAGGCCTGAACGTATGACATGAATTTTGTCTATGGGCGTGGCCAAGCGGCTTGACCACGTCCTTTAAACAGCAGCCCCCCCGCCACGTTTCGCCGACATGCACGAAACTTGGTACACACGTGTATCACATCCACACGGACAAAAAAGTCTCTTGGACCTATTGGCCAAACCCGACAGGAAGTCAGCCATTTTGATTTTCCTGGTCATTTTTGTTGTTTCACTTGTCTCGCATTTTAACAAACTCCTCCTAGAGGAAGAATCAGAACAGCTTCAAATTCACTGGCTGCCTTCTTGACTACACTCTCATCAAAATATATTGAAAGATTTTGCTCAAGTTGAAGGGCGTGGCCGTAGTGTGGCGGCGAATTTTGATGTTTCGCCGTAAAATTTAAATTGCTATAACTTCTGTATAAATGATCCAATTTGCACCAAACTTCACGTCTGACAATAGTCCAACCCTGAACACACCTATATGAAACTATTCCATAATTCTCATAGTGCCCCCTGTTGGCAACAGGAAATGACAGGTCCTGATCCCAGCACATTGACCTTATCACACTCCAATCGGACCTGAAAAGTCTTAAGACCTTGGCAATGCTATATTATGAAGATCAGGACGTCTCGTTAAACGGCGTTGCCATGGCGACGTGGCGAAGGTCCATGTTTCGCCATAACGCAGGAAGTTGCTATAACTGGACTGTACGTGGTCGGATCTGCCTGAAACTTTACATTTTTATTAACAGTCCTGGTCTGAACATATGGTATGAGTTTCGTCAATGTCCATGGCCAAATGGCTTGACCACGCCCTTTAACGTGCAGCGCTGCAAATTGCGAGTTTCGCCGATGTTTATGAATATTGGTACACAATGTATCACACAGAGACGAACAAAAAAAAGTCTCTTGAACCCATAGGCTAAACTCAACAGGAAGTCGGCCATATTGAATTTTGTGCTCAATTTTGGTGTTTTCCACATGACCTCTTTTAATGAATTCCTCTTACAGAAATGTTTCACTTGACTTCAAAACTTGAGTGGACCATCTAGACAAGTGTGTGATTAAAACTTATTAAAAGATTTGGTCAGTGTTAAACGCTTTGGCTGTAGTGTGGTGTTTCGCCATGAAACAGGAAATTACCATAACTGTAGTGTAAATGGTCTACTCTGCATCAAACTTAACATGTGTGATAATAGTCATGCCCTGAAGACATCTACGTAACAATCAGGGGTCAGAGTCATAGTGCCACTTAATGGGAGCAGGAAGAAACATCAAATTCTTTAAATCAATAGTTCACCCAAAAATGAAATTTCATTCACTCATTCCTGTGCTGATGTAAGGATGGATGAAGATCTCCAGTACACAAATCACTGTTAGTGTCAGCAGAAAACAGAACTGTAGTCAAATTCAGTACAATTGCAGTGAACAGTGACCAGTCTTGAAATGCTTATAAGAAAACCTTAACGATGTTGTTTATGTTTTTGTTAATATTGTCAGATGTTTTTAAATGACTGTGCTATGGTAACGTGGCAAATTAAGTGTTTACGGTTGCTTCTTTTTCAAATATTACATGTTAACTAACAGTCTTGGCCAGAAGATATTCAGGCCACTGTTATCAGTGTTGGAAAGTTACTTCATAAGACATTAAAAAAAAAATAAAAAATTACAAAGCAGCTCTTAATCATGTTTTTATGTTGTGTGACAAGTAGTAAACTTGTCTCATTTCACTGTGTATAAACCAAGCTTTACAGTCCTTTTATCAATATGAAAGGATGTTTTATTTTATATAGGTAGTTACTTTGCACATGTCTGCATGCACACATGTACATTTTAACATTCACTTACAATTCCTAGTATGTCATCCACACAGTCTTGATGAGAAGTTGCTGTAATGTTCCTTAGTAATAGTCTGGTTGTTTTGTGGTTCGGAACTTTGATATTTTGTCATAAAACTTGAGACTGTTCTTTTTCTAGTGTAAAATCATTGATTAAACTTTGCACTTTACATTTCAGCTCAGACCAAGGATATGGATGTTACCTACAACAAACAGGAAGTTGCTGTTTGTGACTCACCTTGTATTTACATGATGTTGTCAACATTAAACAAACACCTACCTAAGTCATAATGTATGTGATTTTATGAAGCATAATAATCAGGGCAAGCACATTTTTAAAATATTTTGTAATTTCTTCATACTGATTTTAACAGTTCAAAGTTCAAACATTGAGCACATACATTTGTACATTCATGACACTCAACAGTAAAACCACTGCCATGACGACAGAGTACACTTCTTAAATTCTAATGCATTAACATCATATCACCCTTCATGTAAATGCCAAAATTGTCAGCATGACACCGTAGGGAATCGAACCCCATCCCAGTAAAACCAGGAGTATCATTACCAGTGCCTTTGGCTTATTGACACTACATGGAAGGTAAAGATAAACCTGTATTAGCAACAGCATGTAAATGGCATATTATCATTTGTAGCTATATTTGTATGTCATTGGTTTCTCATTGTTATTACTATTACTTTGACTTTAAACTTCATAGAAATTTAATGTTCCCAATACGTATGTTTAAAATGCTGTTGTAACACAGAAAACAAAACCCTTGCTGTTTGTTTTTTTTAGTGACAGTACATAAAAAAAAAACTTTACAATACTTTTGCATGCAAACACATAACATATAACAAACATGTAACAACATAATAAATATAATATACCATAAATATTTATCAAAATAGATATATGTTCACACTGGATGATCTCAATAGATTCAATTCGTTGTTAAATATGTACATATATGAATTTATATATAGTAAAAAAAACATTTCATTATAGCTTAATTTTATGACATGATGAAACAACTCAGCTCTACAAAATTTTAACATGATCAGCTTAATCACAAAATACACACACATGTAAATATGGTCTGAGCTATTGTGTTGTGGTTTCTTCCTCATTGATACTATTCTTGGATGCAAAAGAACACAGAATCCCCTCATGGTCACTGAAATATGTCGGCAACACTACTGTTTCAACATTGCAATCTGTTTTCACATAAATGTGATCAATTAATGTGCCCTTCTCAGTTGTTGGTTCTGTGATGTATTGGATGAACCCCTTTTTTGCTAGAAAGTTGCACAGTGATGCAAATTTGAGAATATTATCATTAAAAATCTCCCACGACAGCTATTGTGGTACTTATAGGATTGAGCCAATCAAGTAATTTGCCTACATATTCTTTAAACAAAGACATGGGATAAGTTGGTGGTCGATACAGTACAGCCATTAATATATTGTAAGTAAGATAGTTGTGTTGGGAAGAGGAGGAGCTACATAAGATCACTGGCAATAATTCATGATTAATAATATTAATTATGGATTATTACAAATATTTGGTTAATTAATAATTAATTAATTATTACATAAGCATAATATTCAATTAACTTACAACGGGGCACCACCGGGAAAACCCGGACCAATGATCAGGCGTAAGTTCAGTCTCAAAAGTGTTCACTTAGGAAGCTGATTCTGGGGAGATATCAGCAACTATAAGACGAACAGGAAGGAGTGGAGCTCAGGCACTGACTTTGTCAACCAGCTTCATCACAATACACACGAAAAACCAGGACAACTTCTCTTTGCAGTATAACAGGGTTTATTCACACTGATGACATTAATGTACAATCAACATCAACATTGTTCTATAAACCCTATCAACTAAACATATTACAAAATCGGCAAGCATCAAAAAGGGTGTGCGTGTGTGTGTGAGAGAGGGTGTGGAAGAAAGTGTGTGTGTGTGTGTGTGTGGGGGCAAGCGTAGCAAGATGGCGGTTGTGACGCTGCAGGCTACGTCGCGCGAGGGTCACTGACCACGTCACGTAATGGCGGCTCGCCAAGAAAGCACGTGACTCACAACAAAGGAGGAGAGCAGGTAGCAGGAGATTCAAGTAGCTCAACTCCAAGCGTAGGTTAGTAGGGAAGAGAGAAAGGAAAGCACTCAAGGGTATCGTCACGCAGGCGGTATTGAAGTGCAGTAACCCATCTGTGTTACGCAGAGACGCGCTCGGCTCAGCTGGTGAGCGGTGTGAATCTGGACATTAAACCAACACAGCCGAGGTACCGATCAAGGCTGCGTGCGGGGCGACACTATAGCGGTCCGATGAGGTCGGATCACTATGTATCACAAGCAGACACAAATGAGCGGAAGGAGAATATGCAGCAGCAACACAGACAATAATCTTACAATACTGATGCAGCCAAAAATGGACGCGGCGGTCCGTATCAACAAGCCTTTTACAAACTTAAAAAGAAAACACACATTAGCTAGTATCTGCCCAGAGCTAAAGCCTCTTACTTTGCAGAAGGTAGAATGATGTGTCGGTCGTTCCTCGTGCGTCCTTTGTTGCGGCAGAGGTAACGGGGTTAGCGGCTGTGGAAGATGAACAAATTTGATGAATAATCAATGTACTCATTTTGTGAGTCTCTGTATGTAACTTGTGAAATAGGAAGGTGACGGTAAGCCTGAGTGAAAAATCAATCAATTAAATCAGTGGAACAGTATACTCAGGAAGACTAGTATGTCTACACATTGTTGAAGGAATGATTGAATCGACACTGTTACAGAATCAGCAACTGTTGTTTTGCATATAAGGCAAGATGCTTTGTAAGACCTTCAGAGAACACTGTGCTAGAGTCTTCTCTCCATGCTGCATGAAGTAAAGAGATCTGATTCATCACACCGTCTTGGTAATTCTTCAAAGAACTAGCAACTCTCACTATTTAGACGAAGAATTTTTTCCACACGGCTCACAGCGGCTAACGGGTCCTCGGCGAGGGGGCAAGTCTCTGGCGAGGCGAGTTAATTCCGGCTCGTGGCAGGGAATTACTCGGGAAAGAAGGGGATCCTTGTCCTTCTTGAAGCGGGCAGTCCTTGTTATCTGCCAGGCTTCGCATCCGCGGGCATCCGGGCGAGATGGTTAATTTCCATGGTCTCGTACCGGGCTGCTCTGTGTTTCTTGGTGCACAGAGTGAGGGAGAGGAGAGGAAATCAGCTTGACCAGCGAGGGAAATCCGTAGGCCTAAACACGCGTCTAATAGTGCACCGTAGTAACTCTTTCTAAAGCGTTCGCCACGTGGGACGAGTTGCTAAACTTTAGGCACAGTTACTGGTTACTTCCATTGACTATGGGAGTCACAGTCGGAAGCGTTTCTTTCGGGTACGCTTCGTGATTATATAGCCTGCATGATATCATTGGCCATGGTGGATCTCACCCAATGGGAGCTGCGGATTTTACAGGACCCCTGCTGGTCAGCTGGGGCTCTGTGTTGGGGGTTGAAGATGCTGAGTCGCACAGAGAGAGGGGGTTGACGGATTTCTTTGTTCTTCTGGGCGCCAACATGTGGTCTCAGGCTTTGATAGTTACATGTAGGCCCAAAAGTTAAAGAAAGTGTAGGCCTTTGTTGGATATCCTTGTACGGCACAACATCCCCCCTTTGATCTGAAGAGTGGGGGTGGCGGTCGCAGTCTTTGGATCAACGTAGGGCCGGACAGTTCCTAAATTGGATGTTAATTGAGTTCTCAGTCCATGTGATCCTGGGAACCAAAAGATGATTAGTCCGTACAGTTCATAAAGCATTGAGGACTTTAGTATCTGGGCAATTACTTGAGGCTATCTCTGGGTAGATTTCTTACTAAGTCTAAACATTTCTTACAAAACAAAGAAAAGAAAGAAAGGAGATGAAAACAACAAACATTACTTCAAACTTCACACTGGACCACATTCTTTGCTGCTTTTCGGCTCATCTTCCCAACATCAGAATAGTTGGAAATGGAAGGAGAGGGAAAGGAAAGCAGAAAGCAGGAAGTGGTCAGGGGTTAGTGACCTACTCTTGGAGTGGGCTGGAGCTAACCCGTGGTGTGGATACAGACTGGTGTGCAAATCGCGGTTGAACAACTCGGAGGGTGTCTAGTTTTTGTCTGTAGTGTTTGTATGTGTCTGTACATGACGTGTGCGATGATTGCAGTGATGACCCAGCCACTAAGGAGGAGCCCGATGGCAACCAGGCTGATGTGGTGTTCTTGGTAAGATGACGGCCTACTGAGGCGACTATTAAATATAGTGGCCAATCCAGTTGGTTTTAGACTAAGCTGTATCAATTTAGTCCCTTCAGCCAGAAGCTGCTGTTGAAGGGTGTCATCTATAGTGAGGTTGTGCCCTTGGAAGGCGTCCATAATCTCAATCTCCACGTCGTGTCTGTCGGTGTTGAGATGATGGAGGACAACTTCGTTGATGTGCACGGTGGCTCCCTGAGGAACCATCAAGAACACCGTTTGATTGGGTAGGGTTAGTTGAGTGGCTGTGTCAGGGCAGTTGTAGGACATTAAGGTTTCGGTTGAGATCAGGATGGTGCTGCCAAGATTATATGCCAGGTGTCCCTGCAATGGTCGCACAACAGTGGTGGTAGCAGATTTCAAGATCTGAGCCACTAGGTCTAGGGGGACCAGGTAAACTGGAATCCTTCCGCTGCTCAGGCTGTTAACTGAGTTAATCTCCCTGAGGAGGTCCTGCATTAGATGTCTGACTACCTGCACATATGTTACATCCTCTCTAACAATTTCTGACAAGGTTCTCAATGCAGTGTTATTTAGGATGGTGGAGTGCAGATTGACAGTCACTACGGTACCCTGAAGGGTTTTACCAAGTCCCTGCAATTGTTCCTGTTGGAGACGAATGGGGGCTGAGACGCCATTGAGGTGCACGCCTCCAATTATCAGGGGGCTGTAGAAAGCTGGGTTTGTATTCTTTATTGCACAAAGAAATGGCACATGGCTGTGCAGAGAATTGCAGTTACCGGCCAGCGATGGCTGAGTGGTGTCAGGTGGTGGCAGAAGAAGGTCAGAGCCAGGCTCAAGGAGAGCAAAGGCGTTGGTGCACCCCCCTACCACCACTTGGGTGTAGATATGTCGAGTATTACATCATCGGACTAGATCGCCCAAGAATGATAGGAAAGGAGGACGTGGAGTGGTGTGTATGGCAGTTGATGGGAGTGCTTTCGGTTCCCCTGGCTCCGTACCCCAACCTACACGGTAAACCTTGGCGGTAGCGGGTATGGTTGCCTGGCCTAGTCATGCTGACGGAGGGCCGGTGTTGGCTCCCGTCTGGGAGTCTGGTGGGCCTGGTGGACGGCGGGGATGTCTAGCTGCTTCATTACTTCTGCCACGCATTTTTGGATCAAGTCCTCCATCTCAAGTTTCATGCCCTTCTCTCTGGAGGGGCTTGGGGTGCCATTACGCCACTTACCTCTTTGATTTCCTTGCTTGGCATACTGTTCGAACAAGCCTCTCCCTCTCTGCTGAAAGCCGCTCTCGCTTGGCCTTGGTGTTGGGGATGGCTGCCACCCCCCTGGTTTCGCCGCCCACCCTGTTGGGGAAGCAGTCGGTGCTTCCGGGGTCTGGCTCTGACATCCACTCTAGCACGAGGAACCTCGCTTCCTTCCAGTGCTAAGTCAGCATCCTCCCAAGCCTGGATCCCCAGGACTCTGGCGTCGACCTCGCAACCCCTAGTGGGACGCATGCGCGTTTCCCATGCCAGTTGTGCATCTCTTTATTTCGTGCATGGTGAGCCCACGTGTTCTGCAGTGCATTGTGACGTCGTAACGCACGCTCTCATGGAGGTTGTGGAGGAACAGGGACTTGAAAGCATGATCCTCTTCCAGGCCTGGTGTGTTACGACCCTGGAAATAGGCAGTTCTCAAGCACCTGAAGTATTCCCGAGGGGACTCATGCTTCTTCTGTAAGATGGCGAAGGCGCCGAGGGTGGCAGAGGCTTCATCGGTGTACGGCAAATACTCCTCACGCAGCGCCTTCCGGAGCGTCGCATAGCGGTCTTGGGTATGGGGTGGAAGCGTTTCCATGAACACATGGACGCTCTTTGCCGTGGTCTTCCAGACCAACTTAAGTTTCTCCCTTGACGTAGCGTCAGGTAAGTCGACAAGGCAGCGTTCGACTTCCCGGAAGTAGTCCTCGATGTTGGCATCGCGGCTATTCGGGTCGAAACGCTCTGTCCTTGGCAAGACTCAAGCTGTCGGGTACGTAGGCCCCGACTATGGTACGACTGTTGACTGTCCGATTCTGAACTGCCTGAGTCGCTTGGATCGCTGTAGCGATAAGCATGGCTCTTTCCCCATGGCAGCGGGGAGGGGGTGCAGTCGACGTACCGGCGTGGGCTACGCGCTGCGCCCAGCTCCTGGGTTAAGGAGTGTCTGGGGTCATCCACGCCACCTCGGGCGTGGGGACAGTCTCCCCCCCTTATGTTGAAGTGGGGGTGACTGAGAGTTGAAGGGGGTGCGGCCCCATGGTGTGGAGAGCTGTCCTCCCATGAGCGACCCGATGGGGTTGCTTAATAGTCGTCTACGACGACTAAATCAGAGGTTGCGCTGCTAAAGTGTGCTCGACTTTTAGCACACACTTCCTGGCGTACGGAGTTGGACAGCTGTGCAGCTTTCATCCAGCAAGGGTCGGGGTTCCCGGGTGTGCAGGTTCCCCGATCGAAAGGAATGGTGGCTGGGGCCACTATGGCCAACCTCTTCTAGCCCAGGAAGGCTGTCGTACACTTCTGCAGTTTTCTGGCCGACGGCTAGACTTACCTGGCCAGGCCAGTCTTCTTCATCTTGCTCTTCGTTGAGCAGAACGAACCTCAGCGCGCAGGAGATCAAGGTCTTCCTGCGCCTGGTCACACTCAGCCTGGGTTCTCTGTGTTTTGTGCTGCAGACTGGCAATTTCCTGCTGCAACTGGACAACCTTTGCTTGTTGTCCCATTGTTTGCAGGTGAGTTTTGCGCTGGTGCACTAGGAACATTTCGCCCTCCACGTCGGGCTTACCTGCCGGGTTGTTGGCATAATCCACGAGTTCCTGTAGCGCTGAATGACAGTCTTCATGGTCGTAACTGTTAAGCCTGTCCTTTTCTTCCGAGGAGAGGCGAAGGAATGCCACGACCACGTCTCTCAAGACTGGCTCAAGTGACTCTTTAGGAGCTTCGGCTCCACCCACCTGGGGTGTTTGGGAGTACATTCTACTGGTGGTGAATGTGCCCTACCCAGTGGGTCTTACAAGGGTTCTGTAAGTTCTGTAATTACAGAAGGCCAGAACGTTGATGCAGGTGCACAGGTGTGGGGTTTCAACCTGTGGCTTACAAGCTGCAGTGTTACTACGCTGTTCTTCCTAGCCTACTCTGTTAGTGTGCTAGCCTGCTAAAAGAGACAATTTCCTACTCTAATAATTCACTACTACACCTTTAACAAAACACAAGTAACCCGGTATATATGCTTGGCAGGTAGCAAAGAGAAGTAGAAGGAAAGGAAAACAAACAACAACAACAACAACAACAACAACAACAACAACAACAACCATTTTTTTTTAAGTTATTAATTTGGTATGATTATTCGTGAATACTGTAATAAATCTGGTATCTTCAAGGCCTCACACGGGGCACCAAATGTTGTGCAAATAATTAATTACTAATTAATTAATCAAATATTTTTAATAATCCATAATTAATATTATTAATTATGAATTATTGCCAATGATCTTATGTAGCTCCTTCCCTGCACAACAAACTTATTTGGTAAATACGTTTTGTACTTCTATATTATTACTGGCGTCGTTCATTAAATCATCTATTGTTAACATAGTTTTTGTCAGGGGGTAGTAATACATCATCACACAGAGATTCGGGTAACCCATTCACAAAGTTGATGTCTCTTATATTGAGGAGTTGGAATTGAAGGTTGCCAGCATGAGTAAATGTAAACAGCGTTATCCATGTGGTGTGAAATAACCCTCGATGCATTTTCAATAACACTCTTGACAAAAAATGTCTTACCACAATTGATGGTCTGCTCACCACTAAACTAATGGATGCTGTAGTCTGCCATCAAACCCTTGATCCATTTTAATATCCATAAGGAATCCACCCTGCGCTTATTGTACACTACCTGGACCTTTTTGACAACTGTTTCGTTTTTTTAAATGAAACTTCTTTTTATCTCGCACATGGTAACTATGTCTGACACCATCAAACGAGTCTGTTTTCTGATTGGCTACAAAGGAGTGAACTAACCCTTTCAACGACTCGTGGGTGACAACCGATGTGTTTTGAGAGTTTAGCGTCACCCCTTTGCATCTGACTTGTGTTTTCCCTAACCTTGTGCAATATGCATAGCAGTTTGGACCCCCCGATACAAACTCTGTGCACACATCACCGTCGTTTAACTTGTCCGTCAAATCACCCAGGTACGGACCTAGGGGAGGGGCCCAGTCACCAGAACGCGATGTAAAAACAACACTGTCTGTGTCACAATACAAAACACGTTCTTGCAACTTATTCAGCAGGTCGTACAGCATGAGTTGGGCATCAGCAGTCATCATGGCTCCTATAAAGACATTTACATCTTTAATTCTGGATCGTCTGCATGACACCACTGCACCATCGCCACATCATCTGAGACTAAACAGAACTGCTGCACATCAAAATGATCACTGAATATCTGCTGTGCAAATCTGGCTGGTTCTGTGATCAGCTCACATGACGGCATGTTGCTTCTCATGCTGAACCTCCCGACAATGAGTTTAGGAGAAGTTTGTTGCAACTCCTAACGGCCTTGTTGACACGCATTTTATTGGCATCTAACCTGATACCCTCTTTTTGATAATAATCGTCAATGTATTTTTTCTGCTCCTCAGGTGTTTTGACATACCATGGGTACCCTGAAGCTTCTTGCTTCCATTTTAGAAATGTTCTGACATAGTCCTTGAACAACATGTGTCTTGTTGGGAAAATGCCACACTTCATTTATGCTCACAATCTGGTACCCCTTTTCAACCGCTTTCTGAAGCTCAAACGAGACCCACACGCCTGACAGCTGTCTGTCACAGTCATCATGCGTACAGGAGCTTGTCTGGTTCAGATCCTCGGCACATTTACTGCACAGCGGCAACATGAGCCTGTTGTGATACCTGAAGGGCAGAACAGGGTGGTAGAGACCTTTTGGAGGGAGCACTGTGCATTTCACAAAACCAAAATGACTGTCTGTCTGTCTAAGGAATCAAAATTACTTGTGATGATCTGAGGGTGATCGATCAGGTACAGTTTTAGACTGAACGGTTGGATACAGACTTGTAAAGTCATAGTATCTAATTTTCTCATCGTTGTTCTCCACCTGGTGGTACAACTTGATGGCATTTGTACACCCACCAAAGAGAGCCTTATGGGGATCGAGGTGTTCAGGCTTCTTGTAACCGGCCAGAAAAGCTTGTACCGCTAGGTTTGACTCGACTGACAACAACCATTCACACTCCCACATCACCACCACCCTGCACCTGTGTAGTGTTTTCAAGGCTGTTATTTTCTCATTAAACTGACGGTATAGCACACCTTAGGGGACCTTCGCGACAGGATTTAAGTCGGCCTGAACATGACATTTGACACACCCATGGAAAAAACACCCTGCAAATTCATAGCATGTTTTTGTACCCGCATTATAACCATCTACAAAGTATGAGCCGATTTGCTGTTCACCACGATTGAGGGCATGTTTTATCTCAATGTTTTCTGTATGAGAAACATATTCAAGCCACTGAATAGACACGTTTGAATACATTTTTTTCCTGATCAACATATGCACCTTCCTATGTGAGAGCTAACGTGTCTTTGGGCAAAAACAGTGTCTTGAATACGCCCATGCAGCTGGATGCCAGAGTGGTAAAGGCAAATGGATCAAGCTGTGTGCACTCGAAACGTCTCTCTGTAAATAATGCATGCTCTGTGCAACACGTCTACGTCATTGACGCAGTAGCGGCAAATCTCTGAAAATCAAATGTTTTTCGTCAGACTGTCAGACCATGCCTTTTGTTCACCTTTTGCCACCGTAGGGCCCAACAAAGTACTCGTTGTCCCTGATGTTAAACTTGTGTGAAAAATAACCCTTCTCCATGTCCTCAAAGCCGCTGGTGTTTTGGACAGGCACATAGGTAAAAAAACTGAAAGAGTCTATCCATTGCTGCTGGAATGCATTGTCATACATCAGAATAACCCTACTGCCTCTCAGTCACTGTAGGTGTTATTCCATGTTTGACAAAGTACTCCAACAGTATGTAATTGTCAAAGCCTGACGCATTATGTGCTTTGAATGTATACCCCCTAAATTTAGGTCGTCTGTAGTGTTTTACAAAAGCACTAACACAATTAAGGGTGTTGAAACAAAACTTGTTTCCGTCTATGTCCATTGCACACACAAAATTTGCCTCATGCTTACCGTCATGATACCGAGTCTCAAAATCAAACAAAATGTACTTTTGCTGCGGGTCTCTTTTCAATCGGCTGTATAAAACACTCATGCGCGACACTGCATTTCAAGCTTGCACCTGGGCAACTTTCACACACTGTAAAACAGACATTGCACCTTAACAGTTGTGATACATGGGTTTCATATGTGTTGTAGCAATAATGACACACATAGGAGACACCGAAAAAACCTGTCTGATTTTCTATCAGATAATAATGGTCGTTATGAAGGTATAACCACACAGTACACGGGTGCGGGTTATCATGTGTTTTGAAACACTGCAGGCGCTTGCGCCCGGTCAGTGTGTGGTGGAAGACGATGATTTTTACCTTTAAATGTTTTTCAAATTTGGTCACATCAGAGAGAGATTTTATACGTCTGATCAAATCCCACATAGGCGTGCAATCGCACTGCATACTCAAGTTTTTCAGACTCGGACATGTCAGCATTAGCAAAATGTGCAAAAGACAGAGAGAAGCATAAGTTATTGTTTCCATGGTTGTTGGGGTTGTACAAAAAACGTCCCTTTTTGGATAAAAGTACATCATAAAAGACACTGCCCAATCTGAGACGTGCACCACCACCATTTCTATTGTATGCTACTGTGACTATAAACTCTAATTCGTCATCAGTCATGGACGTGTCATTGCTCTGTAAAACCTGTGCAACTTCCTCCATAAACAGATCAGCGTTTTAGTCATCATCTGCATTTAAGACTGCCTGTACATCGCCGGCCAGGGAGGGCCCTCTCAGCAGCAGCAGAACTATGACTAGCCCTTTTGCGTTTAAACATTTCTCTCATCTTTTTGCCTAGACAGAATTGTAGAGCGTTGAATTTGGGACCACTGTTTCAGTGTACCGTAACTACATGTTGAACCGGATGCTAAAAGTGACTCACATTTCCTAACATATTCATTATTTTTAGCATACCAGTATTCAAGGCTGTGAGTTATCATCATCATTAACAAAACCAGCAGGCCAGCCAGAGCCATCGCTTTGTTTGAAAGTTTTTTCTAGGAGGGGGTATGATACCGGCTAAGTGAAACAAGATACTATTTGTTCTCAGACAAACCAGCTGCAGCACTCTCAGATGTTGTAATTAAATGGTATTGGTTTTTATGTAATCTTGTTATACTGTTTCTAGTTTTAAGTGACTGACGTGACAGATCATCTCTAAACAAAGCAAAAGATTTAGCTTGGGTCAGAACCAAGTTTATTAAAGCTTTGTTACTCTTATGCAGGTCATCAATTTTTCTGAGCACAGAACTACAACGTTACGTTTTAATTCATTTGTTGTTTCACCTCGCTACCCAATTGACCTATTTCGTCATTTAACAAGCCTTGCAACCCATTCAATTTCTCATTCACAGATTCTATGCCCAGAGTGAAAAAACCTTCAGATATTTCAGCCAGATCTTCAGACCCTTGGAAATCTGTTTGTCCTGTTTGAGAGTCATGTAAAAGATTTACCTGCAAAGAACACGAGTGTGGTGCAGTTTGCATTTCAATAGAAAAATCAATTACCACATTAGCTGATTGGGATTCAGGTTTCTCCTCTAAATTTTCTGAAGAAAACTGAGATGCAATGCTCTCTTGTCCTTCTAATAATCCAGACACATCCCCCGTTTCCTCAGCCTCTTGTGAAGACTCTTGAATAGTTACCGCTGCATCCCAGTCTCTAAGGAATAAAGTTTATGGAAAAATTAACAAATTTTCAATAAAAAGCATATTTTCAATTTTATACCATTTGTTTTGTACTTATGAGTCACAGAGAGGCACCACATCCACAGTTTCCTTACAGACTAGTGCCACTTGGGAGGAGGTTAGAAAAATCTACAGATCATGCAGCTCCTGCAAGGACTCATGCAATTCCTCAATCCTTTTGCATTTTTCCCGCTCAGCACGAATCAGTCTCAAGGAAGTGACCTTTTACGCTTGGGCTGCTGGACTTAACACATACATACAGAGCTTACTTGTAATAAATTAAGGTATATCTAAATTTTGACCACTACATCAAGTCGATACCAACACAGAAAACATTTAAAAAAAATCACCTTTAGCATTAGCAGGAGAAGGAGGAATGTTTTCAATGTCCTCAGCGACGTCAAACAGACTGAAACCTAGTTTAAAAAAAAAAAAAAAAAAAAAAAAAAAAAAAAAAAAAAGACCTGCTGCTACAGTTTAACATCTTCCTAAAAGACAAGAAAGATGCAGAATACATCTTGGAATCAATATCATCCAAAGATGTGATATCGTGGATGCATCAGGGAGAAATTGTCATCAGCTGGTCACACTTATATGATTTGGTAAAGTGTCACTGCACCACATAATACTGTAGACATTTTAGACCCTTGGGATTGGAACTGTTTTGAAAAACTTTGGCCAGGTTAAATGTGCCACTATGTGCTGTCCTAAACATCCAGGTGCACAGGACTGTTGCACAATAAAGGGGGCAAAGACACAGCTGATGAAATGAATTTGTCACAGGCCATATCACCCTAAAGGGAAATCCTCACTTGACTGATACACAGGTTTAGCACACCAATGTTAAACGGTTTAAGTCGGTAGAGATGGACACAGACTGGCTAGATTTAATTTGAATAAACCTTTTACATTTTTTTAATCCATTGTATTATTTTCTCTGCTACTTCATTGAATTTAAAGATTTTGATTTAAGTAGCAATGACTGAAGTAATGCATTTCTTATGAGGACACAATGTATAAATGACAGTGAAATTGTGTATTTTTCCTTATGCCTGTTTTATTCCTCATTTTATTGTGCAAGAAGGAAAAAAGTGAGCTCAATAAACCTGTGAATATTCTCATTCATCCAGGTCATAGTTATCTTAGGGCATTAAATCGATCGCAACTGGACTGGTAAAATTGTCTTAGAAGACGTTTCGCCTCTCATCCGAGCAGGCTTCATCAGTTCATGCTCATCAGACTAGATAGGACAGCTCTAGTCTGATGACTAGTAGTTGGACTTCAATTATTTATCCTCTAAGAGAGGCCGCCTCCAGACCAAGAATGGTTTCACTCCCTATTGTGAGGCCTAACGACAGTCGTTGGGGGTGTCTCACTCGTTAGTGTTCCATTCTGTTCTAACGATGGTCGTTAGGGGCACCTGCAGCCAGGTGTGGCTGGACTGTGTTGTTGGTTTTTAGAGGCTAAATTATTGAATCTTTTGGGAAGGGATGAAAGGACAGCATTGTAAGTTGGGGATAGGTGGTGTCTTAGGCCTCCCCCTCTGTTCAGGGATGGCTTCTCAACTTTGACATAGATGGCTTCCCTTACTCCTCTTTCAAACCATCTGTCTTTTCTGTCAAGAATATGTACATCTTTGTCCTCAAAAGAGTGTGTTGTCTCTTGGAGGTGTAAGTAAACAGCAGAGTCTTGACCTGAAGCGTTAGCCCGTCTGTGTTGTGCCATGCGCATACTTAGTTTTTGTTTAGTTTCCCCCAATATAAAGGCTGGAGCATTCCTCGCCGCACTGGACAGCATACACCAGATTGTTCTTCTGGGTATGAGGCGTGCAGTCTTTAGGGTGTACCAACCTTTGTCTGAGGGTGTTACCAGGCTTGAAATGTACTGGGATGTTGTGTTTGTTGAAAACCCTTCTGAGTTTCTCAGATAAACCTGAGACATATGGAATGACAATGTTGTTTCGTCTGTCCTTCTTTTCTTTCTCCACCAAAATGTCATTTTTCCTCCTGGAATTAGCCACGATTTTTGCAAAGGTCCAGTTGGGATAACCACAGGTTTTTATTATTAGAGGATAAATATTTGAATCCAACTACTGTTCAGACTAGAGCTGTCCTATCTAGTCTGATGAGCATGAACTGATGAAGCCTGCTCGGATGAGAGGCTAAACGTCTTCTAAGACAATTTTACCAGTCCAGTTGCGATCGATTTAATGCCCTAAGATAACTATGACCTGGATGAATGAGAATATTCACAGGCATATTTCTGAACAATTTGGGTCTGATACCCTCAAGTTGGTGCAGGAATATGAAAGGTTGGCTTGGAAGGTTGCGGATTACAGGAACCACCTCAGGTTCAACCTGAGATGCAGACAAAATGGCCTCACACCATCATGCCTACGCCTACGCTCCACCATAAAAGGCTACAGGACCGACAGCATCCTGAAAAAGGCACAGGAACAGCTACTCAATGAGAGAGTGAGACAGACCCATTATACGATTGATAACTTAAAGGTGAAAATTGATAACATACTCCACAAACTGACAGCACTACTGCCTGAAGGGGTTTATGGAAAAGTCATGGACTTTACCATGAAAGCCCAAATGGCACAACAAAACAAAACAAAGGAAAGGCACACAAGAAAGTTTAAAGAGTTACAGCGGAAAAATAACAACCTTTCACAAACACATTTGCTCACTTGGAGGCAAAGATCTGAGAATCCAACACAGAAAGACATGCAGAATAGATGGGTAAAGAACTTGTCAGACAGAGAACTTACCCAACCGGAAAAAGAGGTTTTGTCCAAAGGATTGAACTTTGCCATGACACCAAAACAACTTCCTATAGTTGATCTCATCACGGCTACTGAATCAGCTATAAGGAAAAACAACCTAACTGAAGGGGAACAACTTAGGTTGAAAGTATCGGCAGCTCTCTCCAATGCCAAGCCCCCCCCCCCCCCTAACCTCACTTTCGAGGAAAGAAGAGCTGTGGCATCGCTGAGCAAAGATGAGAACGTCACAATCCTGCCAGCTGATAAGGGGAGATGCACAGTAATTCTCAATACAACTGATTACCATGACAAAATCCTCTCGCTTCTCAGTGATACTAACACATACGAGAGCCTAAAACGTGACCCAACCAGTGGTTACAAGAGGAAAATCATACACTACCTACAGGAATTACAAAAAGGAGGAACTATTGACCGTCTACAATATCACCGGTTATATCCTCAGGAAACCATTCCCGGCATTTATGGGCTCCCGAAAATACACAAAGAAGGGGCTCCACTCAGACCAATTGTCAGCAGCATTAACTCAGTGACATACAACATTGCTAAGTATGTTGCCAACATCCTAGCACCCCTGGTGGGCAAAACCCCACATCACATCAAAAACTCTATGGACTTCGTAGATAGAGTCAGAGTCATGACATAACACTTCAAAACAGATCCTCTCTCAACGCGGATCAGATCTGTCGCCTACTGGAACTCTGCCTAAACACCACTTATTTTCAATTTAAGGGGAAGTTTTATAGGCAAAAACATGGCTGTGCTATGGGTTCACCGGTGTCCCCCATTGTGGCCAATCTGTACATGGAAGACATGGAAGCAAAGGCTTTAAACTCCTTTGAGGGAACAACACCAAGTCACTGGTACAGATTTGTGGATGACACATGGGTCAAAATCCAAAACCAAGAAGTGCAGGCCTTCACCGAGCACATTAACTCAGTGGATGAATACATCAAGTTCACTCGGGAAGATGTCAAAGACAACAGGTTGCCCTTCTTGGATTGTGACGTCCACATTGGAGACAACAGAAGCCTCCACATTGGGGTATACAGAAAACCCACACACACAGACCAGTACCTACTTTTTGACTCACACCATCCACTGGAGCATAAACTGGGGGTTATCAGAACTCTACAACACAGAGCTGATAATGTTCCCACCAGCCGACAGGCCAGAGAAAAAGTACACAAACACCTAAGGGAGGCCCTAAAAACCTGTGGTTATCCCAACTGGACCTTTGCAAAAATCGTGGCTAATTCCAGGAGGAAAAATGACATTTTGGTGGAGAAAGAAAAGAAGGACAGACGAAACAACATTGTCATTCCATATGTCTCAGGTTTATCTGAGAAACTCAGAAGGGTTTCAACAAACACAACATCCCAGTACATTTCAAGCCTGGTAACACCCTCAGACAAAGGTTGGTACACCCTAAAGACCGCACGCCTCATACCCAGAAGAACAATCTGGTGTATGCTGTCCAGTGCGGCGAGGAATGCTCCAGCCTTTATATTGGGGAAACTAAACAAAAAGTAAGTATGCGCATGGCACAACACAGACGGGCTAACGCTTCAGGTCAAGACTCTGCTGTTTACTTACACCTCAAAGAGACAACACACTCTTTTGAGGACAAAGATGTACATATTCTTGACAGAAGACAGATGGTTTGAAAGAGGAGTAAGGGAAGCCATCTATGTCAAAGTTGAGAAGCCATCCCTGAACAGAGGGGGAGGCCTAAGACACCACCTATCCCCAACTTACAATGCTGTCCTTTCATCCCTTCCCAAAAGATTCAATAGTTTAGCCTCTAAAGCTAACAACAGAGTCCAGCCACACCTGGCTGCAGGTGCCCCTAACGACCATCGTTAGAACAGAATGGAACACTAACGAGTGAGACCCCCCCAACGATGGTTGTTGGCTCACTGGGGTTTCACCCCACTCAACCCAAACGACTGTCGTTAGGCCTCACAATAGGGAGTGAAACCATTCTTGGTCTGGAGGCGGCCTCTCTTAGAGGATAAATAATTGAAGTCCAACTACTGTTCATCAGACTAGAGCTGTCCTATCTAGTCTGATGAGCATGAACTGATGAAGCCTGCTCGGATGAGAGGCGAAACGTCTTCTAAGACAATTTTACCAGTCCAGTTGAGATCGATTTAATCCCTTAAGATGAGCTCAATAAAATTATGTTTGTTTAAAATCATTGTTGCAGAACATTTAGATACTAGATTATACATTTTCCAGATTGCATACATGTAAAATTATATCCACAACATGCACTATGTAGTATTGTGCCAACCAATCGACAAACCACAGCATCATTAACAAGATTAGTATTGTTCATGTTTGACTGTATAAGGCATCCTTTCTGTAGAACATCAGGTTGTAGTGTGAAAACCCTGAACTGGTCTTCTAGAGTCTCCTTGCAGGAGGAATAGCCATGTCTGGTTTTTGTAATATAAGTAACTAGCAACAACCAACAATTCTAGCTAATTCTATAGTATTCATCTTGTTGTAGGATTAATCCAGAGGAACTTGTGTCCTGTTTGATATCAATAACTGAATCAAGAACCAGAACATCAGATTAACTGTGCAGGGCAGTAGTGTTCTGAAGTGAACTTCCATCCTCATGTGGCTTGTTTTTAATTTGCGACACATTCTGTGACTATTCCTCATCAGGCTCCTTGATCTTGATGCAATATGACCAATTATCCATCTTTAAGATGGTGTTTGGTGGTTTGTATTAGTTGGTAATACTCCCTTGTGTACTTGTACAGTTGGAAGGACTTTAAGCTTGACCATCAGCATATGGACAAACTATTGTAGCACTGAAAATGAAACCGGTTACATGTATAACTCTCTTTATAAACTTCTATTAAAAATGGGGGAATTTGGGGGCATTTGAAAGCTGAGTGCAGCACTTTTAAGTGATTAAAAAACAGCTTCTTTCACAGTGATTCTGGAGTAAAACCCACAAAGAAACTGTATCCTAAAAGACAAAGGGGGATTTTGAGGGCAGTCATGTAAAAACCTTCTTTGGTGCTCGGCTCCATAATGTTTTGTGCTACGAAACAAGTGCTGATGTTGGGCAGTTGTCTGGCTGCTGCACAGCTTTTAGATTTCTCTGGCCAACTGTGTCTGGATCTTCCTCGGGGGACGGGCTGCATGTAGCATTTGTGTTTAGTATCTCTAACCAGGACTTCTCCACAGTGCTGGTACTTGTCCTTCAAACACACATGTCCCTTCAAATGTCTGTCTATCATTCTGTCTCTGAGCAAAGACTCATAACCCACAACATATTTCACACCAACATGGTGAACCTCTGTATGCTAGAGCGCGTTCAGCTCTACTGATGTTTCTCAGAGCAAACAAAGAGCAAGTGACACCCTTCACTTTATAAAGCAAATCACCTCCCACAGGTGTGGTTATCAATCAGCAGGTGAGGCTCCTGACACACTTCCTGTTTCTTCCATATATGGTCTCCTTAGACATACAAAAAATAATGTGATCATTAAAAGCTCCAGGAATAGGCTATCTTTAAAAAAAAAACCTTCAAATAGCTTTAATTTTTCAGTTTTGTTAGTCATATATATAAGCCAACAGCTCAACACTAGGAAATGTTAGACGTTTTAATGACCTTATTTTATCCTCTGCATAATCACAACTGTTTTGTGTGTGTGTGTGTGTGTTTGTCTGACCAACCTGCAAAGCACACAGACTGGACCAGTCTGAATTATCACAAATAACATTTTAAAATGAGTCTGAAATCTGAATTTCTTACATTTTAAACAGGATGTGTTTTGGACACCTAATGAATCATTATTGCTACGTGTTTTCTACAACTTAGATGTTCTCTTTTGAAGTACACATTTATTTTTGTTTAATACATGAGATGGATTTTTAGTATTTATTCTTAAACATAATTGGATTTGGTGTAAAATGCATCATAGCAGTCACTGTTTGACATTGAGGTGATCATTAGATGGTACTGATTACCTGCAAAGTGAAGACAGGTGGAGCTACAGGTGACACAGATCACAGCCTGATTACTGAGAGTGCAATCATCCAATAGGATGCTTTGTATGTGCCTGACAAAACAGGATATAAAGAGGTTTCTGACCATCAGGTCAGTCTAACATCCGTGTCAGCAGGAGTGCAGGGATTTGATTCAGTTTAAGATAACAGTTTAGAAAGACTCTCATTTCTGTCCACTTTGATCAGAGCTCCAATCCCTAAAAGGTATTAGTTTGTCTGAACAAACAAGCACATGTTCACGTTCATGCAGCACTTTAAAGTGGTGTATTTAAAATATTTGAATATAACTAACACCAGAAGTTAACAGACTTTAATATTTGCTCTTTCCATAAAATACCCAACTTTTAGACTTCAAAATCTGCTGTTCAACCACTTGGAGTATATAATTTTATTATTTTTTAAAATAGAATCTCTGGAAGTGTTTGACACTAATTTTGGTCTTGACATACTGAATCTGAAAGCCTTTATTTTGGCCTGAAAGTCCTTGGAAAAAGTGTTTTCTTTATACAGACTCATTATACATGTTAGATTAGTTGCAGAAAACATGTGAAAACACTGAACCGTGTAGTGCTGAATTGTCGGGTCACACCAGTTAACTCTTTACCATCCAAATCAGCCCAGTAGTTCACGTCATTTAAGAAGCTGGAATCTGAAGATTTGGCTGTTTTTCTAAAATACTGAACAGATTAATTGATTACCCAAATAGGTGGCAATTAAATTATAGATTCATAATGTTGCTGCTCTATTAAGATTAAAGTATTTCTAAAAACTCCTGATTCCAAAGCTTTTAAAGAGTTTGCTTGAACTCTTTAAGACCTAAGGCTGCATTTAAAAAAATGCCCTCTAAAACTTGAGCATTGTCCATGTTACAGCTGACCTTCAAAACTGAACCTCAGCTATACAGAGAAAATAACATGAAAGATGAGACAAAATAAGATGGTATATTCCTTTATTTTTCACACAATGAAAAAATGTACATGCTCACAGTTGCAAAGTACACGAGTTTAATGTACTTTCTGCGGGGGATGTGACATTCTCTGCTCTCCTATGTTGAGCAGAAATTAGGAGGTCTTCGCTTGCCTCTGGGAAACTTTTCTTCAGGAATAAAATATCAGCCATACTGCACAGAACAGTGGCAAACTATCATTACCTGCTCTGCTCTGGATGCTGCTTGCAGTTTCTCAGCCATCAGAAACAGAAAGTTAGAGATGCAGATCAGAGCAGGTGGAGTCAGCAGGACATGTGGAACAGAAAACAAACAGAACAGAAAAATAGCATTAAATGGTTCCCTGATGCGTTGCCCGGGGAAGGGACACGATCAAGACAACAGTGAGAATTTGGCATCATGGAGACATTTTGTGGTACATTTCACCAGGTAAGGAACATGTCCAAAATGTCAATGAGGCAGTGAGTGACAGTGTGGCAGGCTATCGAGGTCAATGTGGAGACAGCTCATTCATCCAGCCACTCTAGGTCCAGGCCTTCACCCCTGAAGGACTTCTGTTCATGCTGTAATAGAACTTGAGTTCTATATCCACTTATGTCCATGAGGTCTTTAAAGAGAATAACGTTTCTGTCTTCTTTCCACCCTCGGTGTACAGAGAAGTGGTTTCAAGTTGGGCCTCTTCAGGGAATGATTAATTCTCTTGCCCTCCATGTCTGGATGGCAGTGGCAGGGAAATGTTTGGGCATCAGTGCAGAGATTATGGAAAAAAACGGGTATCCTGCTACATCCGTCATCTCCTGCATCATTTGCCTTCCCTCTGCAGCGGAGATCAGTCGCCCGTGATGATCACAGATTATCTCACCCTTTGAAAAAGGGGGAGTTGCAACCAAAGGAACAAGAAGATTGAGATTTGACTAAAAACACTAATATCCTCATTAATTTCACGCTCCCCCCCCCCCAGTAATGTTTCCTTACTTGCCTTTTCCATCACCAAAGTCCTTGATTGCAAGGCCTTTCCAGTGCTGTGTGGAAACGCATAACTTCAGTCATGGGCACACTAAATAAATGACCCATTTTGACTTCTTGATTTGTGAGCAGACTCTTGCATTTGTGAATTGGAGAACTTACACAGCAGAAACTCCTCTCTCTCTGTGAATTGACAAAATCACTACCTGTCATAGAACGCCTGGTCACTTGGAAATCCGGCATCTACCCTTCCCTTTTTGCAGGGAGGCTGACCGTCCACTGTGACCGGGAATACAGATTTCAAGGAGAAATCTGCCAGTGGCTCTTCCTCTCTGCTAGAGAAAGAAAGGGGTGGTTGGTGACACCTGGCCACAGGATTCAGGAGAGCAGCTATAAAAAGGAAATATGGGAAATAAGGATTAAAATATTGCAAGTTGGTAAACAGCTGTCAGATGTTATGCCTTAAATAAGATGAAGAAACCTACTCCGAGAGTCCAGCTGGATTGCTGTGGCCACTACAATGTTACAAGGGAGTGAAGAATGGAGAAGGGTTGTTAAATACACTACTCTCATGCAGAGGTCAGTAACACCAGTTACAAAAGGACAGTGCAAAATGGATGGAAATGAAGGAAAACATTTACCTGGTTTTATACACTTCCTGCGAGTGGACCTTGGACACCAGCTTTCTAAGTGTCTGCAGCATCTCCTTGTCAGCTGTAATTTTCAACTGGAGACTTGGTCCTGCTGCTCCAGATCCAGCCGGGTCTTCAGGTAATCCAGGAATTGGATCACATTATTAGAATTTAGGAGGGTTGCAGCTGTCATGTCAGACACAAGACTACCTTGCCAGCATCAGAAGGACTCTGTGGACTTTGAGGAAGTCCAGGGTTGGCTCATTCATTAGACATGGATAGCCTTAATTAGCATATCCATAATGTAGGCATGAGGGGCATTCAAACATTTTTGAATGAATAATCATCAGTTAGGGTCTTCTGCACCGGCTGCTGGGAGACGCTCTTTGCGGCGTATGGGCTTCTGACCAGCTACCTTTACTGACTCGCTCGTTTACATTACCCTCCTACTTTATCGTCAACACTCAAAGGACATCAGCCCAGGGAACACTGGTTCTTTGACGCTGGAAGAAGATGGGACGGGGACTTTGACTCTTTTGGATTTTCTCCCGATTTTAATTACTATCCTCGAAGCATCTTACAGTTTCTGGAAAATTGCTCCAATAAGATAATGTACCATAACCACCAGCTTGAACACCCTTTATCTGACACGTGCGGTCAGCACTGCGTTTATCTGTACCATCGAGCCTGTGGGTTGTTTTTTCATAAGCGTCCGCCTCCTCTGATCCTAGGGCTTTCTCCTCCAACTTCAGGCAACATTTATCACAGGCACAGGGGTTGTGGATGGAGGATAAGGGAACGTTCAATTCTGACAGAGTATTTTAAAAACTCTTCCAACCTACAATCAGACATGAACAAGGTACACAATCTAGGATCAAAGTTTGTTTCCTCCATTTAAAAAAAAAAAAAAAAAAAAAAAAAAAAAAATCCCTTAATCGCCAAAAGGCAGTCATACCATCAGTAAACAAGTGTCTTTTATCATACACCACTCTAAACTTTTAATGATTTTTTTTTTTTTTAATTTTCCAAGAGAAACCCCCACAGGGGTTGGTTGCCCGTGGCACGGCAACCTCTCCCTTCACAACCAGCTTTGGAGCAAAGGTTCTCACAGAAGGTGCCACTCTGTGAGAAACCTCTGGCTGGGCCAGTGCTGCTACTACTTGCTTGTGTTGTGACAAAGTCTGAGGAAAAACAAGCCAGTGAGGTCTGGGCTTAAAGCCACAACACCTTAACAACTTTGGTAAAAACCACTATCACTAGTATTTTCAGAGTTGAAACCATCAAAGAAAAGAAGAATCAGACAAAGTCTTGAAAAATCACTGGAGGAGCAACAAGTTCTGCCACACAAAGTTTATTGATCTATGTAGAAAAATGAACAAGCGTGAGTAAAACCCGGGGTTAGACTGAAGAAAGAGGTTCAAAACACCCTATTATATACTATTTTGGAGGCTCTAGGAGCCTCCTCCCACTTTAAACATTTTGGCTTACATTCAAACATATTTGTGTATTAAATTGTCTTATTGGACCTTAGTGCCATTCATATTCTAGCAAATTGCTGCTGCTTCCCTTAGATTTGAATGTTTTAATCATATAAAAAAAAAAAAAAAAAAAAATGACAGAAAAAATCATTTCAATGAAAAACAGCTGGTCTGACAATTGGTCTTTGAGTGACGAGCATCAGGTGTTGGGAAAGTACCAACAAGTACCAGGGTGACTGATTAATATTGTGATTAGATCATTTCATTACAGCTATCCTTGGGAAGTACCTAAAAAAAAAAAACACTCTGCAGCATAACTGAGTAAATCTCCTGCTGGATGAACATCATGTTAAAAAAATATACCACTACACTTGTAGGCTGACACCCACAACAACTCAGCCAAGACCTTCATACCGCCATCATCACTGAGGTGGACCTGGAAAAAAAAAATTATATATATATATATATATATATATATATATATATATATATATATATATATATATATATATATATATATCTCTTAAAAAAATGAATACACAAATCCAGGCGGTTCAAGGGGAAGCACTCAGCAGTAGAGTAGTACTTGATACCTGCAAACAATGAACACATGACACATTATTTTCATAATATAGGTAATAATTGCGTAAATATCAACCTTTTCTTAAACAATTCTGTCAACAATTACTATATTCATTAAATGAACAAAGACGTGTACAGAAGAGTAATTGTTATCAAAGCACATTGTTTGCACTCAATATGACATAATATAATATTCTCCCACACCTAATGTATAACCAGTTTTCATAGTACCAAACACGGTCCACTAAAAATTACACATACCTTTGGCCACAGACAGCAGGCACTCACAAGCAGCTTCCAAAAGTCCATTCCTGCCTCGTCTACAGTTCTGCTTGCTGTCAGGTTGTTGCTGGGGGCCATGACACAGACAGCGTCTGGTGTTCAAGGGACAGCAGCAACTCAGTCCTCAGGTCAGTTGCACAGACCCCTGGCGTGGACATAAAGCCAAAGGAAATGCATCCCTCTGGCATCATCACAAAATCATCTACAAAGGCTCGTAGATGGGAGGCTCCTACAACAATAACTGACAAGACAAAACAATATATAAATTTAACATCATATATAGATCCTCTATTAATACCTTGTGGTCACAAAACTTGTAAAGCAACAATACCTTCTTATTAGGTGCCTCAGCTGGAATGACCAATCTGTGACTGCATCCAGTCAGGGTTGAAATTGGCCACCGCAACACAGCATGGCGATAACCAGTACCGTGCGTTATTTGTAAACAAAGAAAGCAAAAATAAATGACATACTCACTTACACATATGAAAACACTAATAATCCATGTCACAACAGCTTCATTTTACATACAATGAAAACATTTAAAACAAATCAATTCTCAACATACCTGCACAGGAGTCAGTGCCAGCCTGCTGAGGTCCTACGACCATAGCACGACGCTCAGCCATCCTCCTCTTAGCTGCCTGCGAACGGCGAAAAGACTTGTCACGAGGCATCTGAAAGTGTGTTTAAAAAAAAAAAAAAAAAAAAAAAAAAAATTGATTATTAATATCACCAAACATTGTCAACACACACAACCCAACACTTTAAAATTATTTACAAAATTCAACCATCAACTATAATACAACTACTACACTTTAAACACATCCAACTACAAAGCAAAATCACTCATGAAGTACATTACTGTCCCAACATCTTAATGTACTTCTTAAAAATGCAGTGTATTATTGTTTTGATTATGTGAACTTGACATGTGTGCAATTACTCAAGTAAACAATTAGACATGACACCAAAACTAGTAATCATTTCAGGTTTTTGTCATGTTTAATTCATACATGCTGCCAATTATCTATAACCCCTGAAATTGTATTCAGCTGCCTACCACTACTAGGGCTTGAGGCTGTGTCAGGTGCTCAACCATGTTGCCATGGCAACCCATCATGTTTACGTCAACTACAGTGTGAGCTCATACAAAACACCTCAACTTATACACGCTGTCACCTACAACATGCATTCTGTTGACTGCAGCCTACGACAGCAAGTTCATATATATGTACTGCACTGGGACATCATGTGAGAACACAAATACTGCACTGGGACATCATGTGAGAACACAAATACTGCACTGGGACATCATGTGAGAACACAAATACAAACTTAAATCAACTGGAGATGCTGGTGGTGCAGCTGTAGCACTGCTAACACTAGCCACGGTGCAGAGCAGACTGGCAATTAACAAGCGCTCTAAGTCCTTTACCAACACACACTATCACCCTCTTTAACCGAAAATAAGGTAGTTGAATATTATATTTTGTACATTTGTGTAACTGTAGTATTTGCTGTGAAACCGCGTGCATTTCTACTATTTTTAAAGTACAAATTGGCTAATGTAAAATGTGATTACCACCACCACATAACGCTTAGTACACACTCTTTTCACATACAGTATTTAATAGTATCAATTCATAAATGCGGCTATATTAACCTACTTTTTTTGACAATTTAATTTCTATTACAGCAGTCAAGTGGTCTACATTACGTGTCGCATTTAATCGGCTTGGAAATTACTCGCACAGTTAACAACTACTTGCCTTGATATTACATTGCAACAGTCTCTGTAAGGCACCGAACACAAACATAGATCAACTCCATTGTATGTATTTTCCATTGATCCAATTATCACCACTACTGTTTTAGGAAAACCACAACTACACTTCCCGGCAAACTACTACGTCATAGTGCCAAAACACCGCTCCATACATCACCCACAATCACTACACGTTACACAAAGCACATATTAAATCCACTAATTTGATCCCTTACTTTTCATTTATCATTCAATTAAACTTAACAGGGTACACAACAAGAGAACCTGTCGTCGCACCAGTAACATCCTATGACCTACTCAGTAGCACAGAACTTTAAAGCGTGCTGTTGCAAACTAATTTCCTACGACAAGGCTATCCACTATGTAGCACACAAGCAGCATCAACCATGTACAACATAACTTACATACTTTGTACTTCATTTGTTTGCTATTACAATTACTGACCATGCGTCCACTACACCTCTTCACAAAATCGATATCCAAAGGGGAAAAAAACCCGCTACAATAATCATTCTCAAAATCTAACGCACTCTCCTCTCAATCCCTCCGTCAGTCTACTGGATCTTACGAAACAGTAAACAAGTTAAAGTAGGTGCGTTAATGTATTTATAAGTTAACCTGCTCACCCATCCACATTTCCATTCAACCAATCACACGTCTTCAAAGCAAGGGCGGGGCAACTGTTGCATGCAAAGCTGAGGCAACGTAGAACACACAGGATATCCTTGCTTTGACTAAACTTGTCAAAATGTCCTATTGGCTTTCTATGTAAACTTTTTTTTATATTGAAAGTGAGTGACTGCATGTAAAGAATACCCACACTTACTGATAAACATATCCTCAATTACACATGTCAATCAGTAAAAACAAACTCTATTCCACATGCCATTACTATCACATAGAACGGTTTCCTGCCAGATCACTTCAACACAATTACATCTACTTGATTTTTATTGAGTGTGCTACAAAACCTTCTAGTGTACTAATTATTTTCCCTTTTACATAAAACATTTTGCGAAAAAAAACTTCATACACAGCCCCATATTTTATGTGAACAGCTATTTCCTTAGATTAACTACTCTTTGTGCACCAAATACTGCAACTACCACTCTATAATTCTACCTCCTTCAACATTATGTATACCAGCAAATGCAAACACTACAATGACAACACAAGTCTGATTTTTCACAAATTTATTTACAAAATATAAACACTGCAACCAAAACAAAAACACAGGAAGCCACACAGCACACAATACTAAATACAAGCGCAGAAAACTATATACAAGTGCCAACAAAAAAATCCGCCTCTACTTCAAAGGCTGTCACTGCCACTGTCCTCTTCAACATCAGGTGCCTGCTGACAGCCTCTGTCCACTCTGCAAAAACACACAGCAAAAACATACATAAATTGCACACCAACCTTATTTACGCACAATACATAGCTGACAATGTTCACACATCAGTGCCATGACTCATACATACCCTTGCCTTCACCCAGTACACAACCTTACAACAAAATATATTACCCTCATTCCATACAATTACTGTCTTATTACCTAATGACACCACGCGCCACAAATCATCAACGACAAAACCATGAGCATCACGCCTCACAGCTACTGTGCAACTACACCTGTCAAACACTATACACATATCACTCAGAACTTTGCCAACAACCGTCATGCAATTTCACACAAACACTTACCATCTTCGACAAACTGCAGCGACGCCTGAAGGACGTCCACCTGCTCCCTTAAACGCCCATTCTCTGCCTTCAGCGTAGCGTTCTCATTTGTTATGTAGGCCTCCTTTTGCCTGGACGCCCGGAGCTGCCGCATCTTCATGATTAAAAGGTCCATAGCGCGTCTATGCGCCATCCTTGCACGCATACTGAAAAACACAACATACAAACATGTTGCTGATTCAGAACAGACACTGCAGACACATTTCTATCCTCTAACATGCGCACTTATGTCATGCACAACAAAACGTACTGCACCCAACTTTAACAACACAACAAATGTTCAAACATGTCACTATACCCTCATCAAATACATTTCCAGCATAAGCAACTTACAGTGCACAACTGCAGATCCTTATGCAGCTCCTCGATGTCTGGAACGTCCAGCCTGGGGAATTTTGACGGGGACTCCATAGCCATTCTGTACACATAACAAGTAACACTCAATGCAAGCACAACATCTACTAACGTTTCACTGTCACATTTACAACAACAAACTCATAACTGCCTGTCTACACGTAGCATAAATTACAACACATTTCCCAGCCGTGTTGCCCGTTCTTCCGCTAACACAAAGAACACCTCTTAACACACACGCAGCTGTGAGACCAATGTCTCTACAGATGTTGCTGTACTCCACAAATACATGCCGCCAGCTCCGCCCTCGCGCATGTTAATTGGCTGCAGATCACTTTCACTTACTATTCTACACACCCAAATATTCCACCCATAAACATACATTGCTTTTGCAAACCCACCGCAATAGCTATTAATTATAACTACTGCTGCTGTCCTGCTTTCTCCTTTTCTACCTTTGTTTATTTTAACTCTTCCTGCTACACTGTAATACAGACTGACCATTATAAATACAAACGAATCATGTCTTCCACTAGCACTACCACGCTTTCACGCTTTGTTGAAACCTCACAACATTTAGCTGCAATTGCTACAAATCTTTACCTGATAAAACACATGCCTAATGCAACTTCTCACACTTTAAAATACCCTTGACAAAATTTCCCCCTTATCTGTATCTGCCTGCAACACCCATAAACACACATTACACACCAACAGTAACATCACACACGACCATGTACAACACATACTCATTCATAAAAAAAACCTTACACCACATTACAGTAGCCATGACCACACCACAACAACTCCGCCTCCCACTTCTGCTGAAAAATGCGCCACTGTTTACAACTTCATAATAAAATGTAGCACACACTACTCATGTGCCCCTGTCTTCCACGTTCCAAACATTTTATCTGATTCATTCAGATATACGCACAATTCATACACTTCATTCTGTCTCTCTCCCTTTTGCACAGCAAAGTGACAAGGCCAGATAGTTCACTAACCAATCACGTCTGCCACCATTTTCTCGGTGTGATTAAAAACAAAATACAAATTCCAAAACTACTTACAAACTGTGCCTGACTGCCTGCACAGGCCCATTAACGTCAAAGGGCTTGACCACGCCCTTTGACGTGCGGCGCCTCAAATAGTGAGTTTCACCGATGTTTACGAAAATTGCTACACATGTATCACATGGAGATGAACAAAAAAGTCTCTTGGACCCATAGGCTAAAGTCAACAGGAAGGTGGCCATTTTGAATTTCATGCTCAATTTTGGCGTTTTCCACATGAACTATTTTAAGGAATTCCTCCTACAGTAATATTTCAATTGACTTCAAAACTTGAGTGGACCATCTAGACAAGTGTGTGTGTGTGTGTGTGTGTGTGTGTGTGTGTGTGTGTGTGTGTGTGTGAGTGAGATTAAAACTTACTAAAAGATTTGGTCAGCGTTAAACGCTGTGGCTGTAGCGTGGTGGCGAATTTTGGCGTTTCGCCATGAAACAGGAAATTGCTATAACTTTAGTGTAAATTGTCCAATCTGCATCAGACTTAACATGTGTGATAATAGCCATGCCCTGAACACATCTACATAATACTGGGAGCAGGAAACTACACTGAATTCCTTAAAGTAGTTCACCCAAAAATAAAATCGCACTCAATATCTACTCATTCCTGTGGTGGGGGATGTGAGGATAGATGAAGATGTCCAGTACAGAAAACAGAACTGTAGTCAAGTCCAGTACAGAAAACAGAACTGTAGTCAAATCCAGTACATGTGAAGTAAACAGTGATCAGTTTTAAAATGTTAAAAAAAAAAAGAGCACAACCCCACAAAATGCCTCTATCCAGCCAGATGGTGTAATCCAGAGTGAGTTTTCTCAGAAATGGTGACCTGTTATGCATAGAGTTTACTTAGCAAACTTTCAACAAAAAAGAAAATGGTTAAGGCAAGCGATTTTTAAGTGATACTGACTCAAATTCTTGGTTTTGTAGTGTAAATTGTTATTTTTTTATTTGTGTGTTTTTACTGCTTCCACCAATTGTACGGAATGGATACAACAACATTGTATTGGCAAACATTGATTCACAGTAGCACCACAAACATGAATAGATATGCATGTTTTTGGTAATAGAGTGCACATCATATGGTCTTTCATGTACATGTCAAAATAATCAGCAAGGCACCGCAGGGTATCAAACCCCATCCCAGTAAAACTAGGAGTACCATTACCAGTGCCTTTTGCTTTTTGATGTTACATGGAAGGCAAAGCAAAACCTGCATCACAACAGCATGTGAGTAGCACCATTACATATTGTGCCTTATTTATACTTTTTCACACATAGTAAATGAATATATATGTAGTGCAAATGGCAGTATGTGCTGTATAGACAACACATATTGCATGATATTTTCCTGTTAAACATGCTGTAGTAACACAGTAAACGAAACCTTTTTTTTTTGCATTTTTCACACAATACAAGAACATACAAAAACATAGACAAAAAACATACACTAGAATGTAACAGACCTGTTGCAAATTAAATAACAAATAAAAAAAGAATAAATAAAATAATGCAAAAAAAATAACTGTCCTATGCAACAGCATAAGTGACAGTATTTAGGTCTTGCGTAACAAAACAACATAACATTTGTTCCTTTTTGGAGAACACACATACAAGACCATAGGTGCAGGAAGTTTCTCAAAGCATGTAGGGCACAAAACAGACACAATGATACAACAGTCACAGAAAACGCAACATACAACAACAAGCAGAGATTTTGTTTGATCTATCCTGCTGTACTGTCTACCTCATTATAGCATGTCATAGATACATACAAGAACATACAATGCCCTTGTGGTGGCTGAAATGTTGGCAACACTATTGTCTTAATGTCATAATTGTTTTCACGTACACATAATCAATTGGTGTGCCCTTCTCTGTTGTGGGTTGAGTAACACATTGAACAAACCCCTTTGGTTATAAATGTGCAGAGGGATTTTCATTCAAAAATGTTTTCATTAAAATCGCCCATGATAGCGGTTGTGTCACTGAGTGGATTTAACCAATCAAGTAAATTGCCTAAGTTTTCTTTAAACAAAGACATGGGATATGTTGGTGGCCGATAAATAACTGCTATTAATGTGCATAGTTGTATACTACACATTATATATTGTCGGCATTATCCATGCCAACACCACCATGTTCTTGCCTTTGTATATTAATTAATGTGGGGTTGTTACTGCTGTATGCTAAACTGCAGAGCTGACAATGAAAAGTGTAACCATTAATGTTCAGTTTCTAATGAGGGCAGTTGAGGCAGCCATGTTTCTGTAACAGCAGTACAGTTAAGCTGTAAATGCTGTGTACAAGCCACCAAATCTGCTGCATGCTGTCTCAAGTTTTGGACATTCATCAGAAACGTATTAAAGGTATCTGAGGTGAAGATGGATTCTGTGTTTTTTCCACCAAGAAGGGAGGCATGTTCTTAATTGCATCCAGAATGCCATCTTTGCCGTATATGGCTTTCTCTTCAAAGTCTTGAATAATTAAACCAGTCAAACTTGTTACTCGGCTTAAGGCCACATATGCTTGACCAGGTGCAAAGACCCTCTTTAAAGATAAAACTGCTTTTCTTATGGTTAGGCCTTGAACTTTATGGACAGTTATAGCCCATGCTAGCTTAAGAGGAAATTGCCTGTGCAATCCGCCTTTGGTTGTGGCTTTTTCCTCTTCTGGACTAATAGCAGTAGAATCAGCTAAATCTGCAGACACATTTGCACATTGTTTCCTGCTTTGTGCACCAACATGTTTATCATCAAATTTAATGTACACTTTTAAAGGAAATTTACTTTTCTGAGAACAAAGTATGTGTGTAACAGTACCACACACACCGTTCACAAGGCCATCATTCACGTCAATATTTTTGCACAGCATCACACGTGCATCCTTTCCCAATAACAGTTGTTCTGACAGTGTAAGGTGCCTTGGCATGATGTCCCTTTATTAATTCTAATTTCCCTGTTCTTGTGTTATTCATATAATCCTGAGCCTCTATCTGAATGTACTCAGGACACATCTTAAATAGTTGTGCATCATTATGTTCATTAACTTGGCTATTTGTGGGAAATATGTAACACCGGACTATCCTCACCTGTTTCGCATTGTTTTAATATTTTTATGTCATTATCTAGTATTTTTGTCCCTTTTTGACGTGTGCATAGCCTGTTCAATAACTCTGTAAAACAGCCATCTTTTTGCCTAACGATGGTGTTGAGTTCCACCACTTTAAATAGAGGGGAAAACAAGTTCACACTAATATTATCAGCATACAGTGGTTTCCCTTGTACTGGAGGCAGTTGGAAAAAAATCTCCAACTGCAATTACACTAACATTTCCAAATGGGGAAAAGTCACCAGTTTGTTTAATTTGTTGTAATCGGCCATGAATGTATGCCAGCAAA